>NC_030429.2:8952585-9052585 GCF_001660625.3 Ictalurus punctatus
GAAAAAGAGAGAGAGAGATCAAAAAAGACAGAGCTCTTGTATATGTTGTATGATCTGTTCTTGTGTAAAGATTTTTGCATGCAGCTGTAAGGCAGAATTTATATATATATATGTCTGTAGTGTGTGAATGTGTGTGTGTGTGTGTGTGTGTGTGTGTGTGTGTGTGTGTGTGTGTGTGTGTGTGAATGTTCTAGCGAGCCTAATGATTATCTGTGAACTGTCCAATAAATTTGTGTTTATGTTTAGCCACAAATATGCCTAATAAAAATGTCACACAGCAACAACGCATTAATGAAATTCATCATCAACACTACTTTGGACATGTTTCAGTTGTAACTGCTGATGCAGTAGCAAAAAAGCAAGAGTTTTCATCAGAAGGAGTTATTCACATAAACAGTGATGTGCTTAAACCATCAACTAGCAGCAACACTATAGCCAAACAACATATTCAAATACCATGGAGTACACTCAAAACTAACACCACTGATGGTGGTGGTGGTGGGGTGTGTGTGTGTGTGTGTGTGTTTGCGTGTGTTTGCGTGTGTGCGTTGGGTGTGAATGGATTTTCACACTATTTCAGTCATCCGAGCAGGAAAATTATGGTCATAAATGACAAACTCCTTTAAAAAACAGGCAACTTCAGAGCACGCCAAGGAACACTGGTAAAGTACTAAACACACACACACACTGCTACTGATTACTGCATATGATGACAAAAATACATGCACATACATATCACGCTCAACTACTGGATTGCTAGTGGTGTTAGAGGGGCTTTTTAAAGGAAGGACAAAAGGACTCCAGATTCTACTGCTGTTGGACTGAGGGATTGTTTCTGATTGGTGGATCTGTGGTTAGTTCAATAGTGGACATGGTTAGGTTACAGTTAACAAAAAAATGCAACAGTTTGTCCAAATAGGAGACTAAATTCATTCCAGATCAGTGTTCGAGCACCCTTTCAGAACTCTTGTCAAACAAATGTCAAACGTTCCCCAACACCTCCAATTCATAACAATTCCCACAACGCAAACAAAATCCAACCGCGTCATGCTTGCTCAAATTCATACATATTTCTCATGAGCTCAGATTGACTTTCCAACAAATAATACTTTCTTATCTCATGTCTGTCAGTAGCTAACAATCAAATCGTAGAACTTCTAACATGTCTGAATGGCTTTGACATAAACAAAATGAGAATTGTAGCGATACACTGACTACAATGATCAAACTTCAATTCACATTGATTACTACATGATTACTAAACAGTGCCATTTAATGAAGTTGATATACTCGAACAAAACCACAAGGAAAATGAGACTTTTCAATCATTTATTCAACAGAAATATCAATAGATGCGATATTATTTTGTGGAAAAAGTAAGTACACCCTTGGCCTTAGAAGCTAGTATTGCCCCCTTTAGCAGAAATATCTTTTTGTAGGCGTTTTGCATAATTGTCCACCAGACTTGCTGGAATTTTTGACCACTCTTCCATGCAATATTCTTTCAGTTGTAAGATGTTTGAGGGTTTTCTTGCATTTACTGCCCGTTTCAAATCCCCTACAACATTTCATTGGGATTCAAATCCAGGCTTTGACTAGGCCATTCCATAACCCTCCATTTCTTCTTTTTGGTCCATTCGTTGGTGGATTTGCTAGTGTGTTTAGGATTATTATTCTGTTCAGCATTTGTACAGATGACCTCACATTATCTTCAAGCACTCTTTGATATGATGCAGAATTCATATTTGAATCAATAAATGCAAGCTGTCCAATCTTATGCTCATTGGCAAATTGTAGTCTTGCTAAGGCTTTTTCCTGGCACGCCTCCCATGCAGGTCAAATTTGTGCTATCTCATTCTGATTGTAGAAGCATGCACTTCGACACCAACAGTTGCAAGAATTTGGGGGTTCTTGGAGACTTCTTTTTGCATCAGACGGTCTGCTCTTGGGTTAAATTTGCTGGTACGACCAGTCCTGGACAAATTGGTAGTCATTTGAAATCTGCACCACTTGTAGATTATTTTCCTTACTCTGGAATGATGTATTTCAAATAATTTGGAGATCTTTTTAAATCCCGTGCCAGACTCATAGGCATCCACAACCTTTTTTCTAAAGGCCTTACAGAACTCTTTAGCTCTTGGCATGATGACACCACACACCTCAATAACAAACGGAACACCAGACACCTGCACTCCCTAAGCAGGTTCTAATCGCTGGCAGCCAATCTTGAACACCTGATTCTAATATTATGGAGTTGAAGGTGTGTTCAAATATGTAAAAAAAAAAAAAAAAAAAAAAAAAAATTTCATATGACTGTAAATATGCTTTCAGTAATTTTTTAAACTCTTGCAGTTTCTCATGTTCATTGCAAAACCACATATGCATAGTTGCTATTAAATAAGGAAAATACAAGTACTTTACAAGTATTTTACTTACTACATAAAAATTTACATAAACTTTCTATTTAAGGACTTACAAACTGGTCTGAGATCCTAATAGGACTCTAAATGAAAGATTTATTAAAGGCAGTTAAATTAATAATATTTATCAACTGTTATAGACAGTGGTAGTATTAGTATTAATTTTAAGACACACATTTATTAAAATAGCTGATTTTGTAATGTAAAAAAACGTCAGATCGTTTTCCACTGTTAATTTCATATAGCAACCAAAAAAATAATTTTTTATAATGGGGCATGTGACTGCATGCAGAATGAACCAATCACATTCAAACTCATGTTCAAAAGTAATTATCATACACCTGTCATCATAAAGTGATTCTGATAAACCCCAAATAAAGAGGAGCAGGTTTTTCTTGGGTTCATCTGACTGCTGAAACAATGGTCTGCAAAGAGATTACAAAGCACGTACAGGATCTCATTGTTGAAAGGTATTAATCAGAAGATGGGGACAAAATAATTTTCAAAACATTGGATCAGGGTGTAGCTAGACCCTTTTCACTCGGGCATGAGCCCCAGGAAAATTTTCCTGATGAATTATTGATTGATAATATTGATACATAATTTGAATGATTTAAAACCTAAAGGCTGATTGTAACACCAGCTGAAGCAAAAACATCCTACGCATCCTCTTCGATCATATGCCCCGCCTCCTTCGCTGTGCTGCTCCTCCCTTAACTTTTCCCAGTGGACACCTTGACTTGCAGCCAGACAATAATTCATAATACGACACTGCAGCTGAGGAGACGTTACTACCAGACTAATGCTTATCACTGTGTTAATGAGTAGTATGTGAATTTGCATTTAGTTGAATGAGAACATCCCATTATCCAGATTGAATTTACTTGGCACAGATTTGATTGATAATGTTAGTTTGTTAGCTGCTAAAAGAATGCATGCTTATCTCTTCTATTTTGGCATTCTGTCACAAACTATGGGATTTAGTCATCATCAGTGAAAGCTTTTTGAAGTGATTTGTTCAGTTAGGGAGCTAGTTGGTTAGGTTACCCACAAGAATACTAATCAAACACACCTACCTGTAATTTTCAAGCCTTTGGCTAGATTTTTCAATTGTGTTTGATTAGGGATTGTATTTATTTCAGAAATTTTAATAGAAATTAGACATGGTCAATTATCAATTAAACTGTCAATTTGCGTTGATAAAGTGAATGTTAGTAATTGTTTAAAAATGACTATGTTAAAACAGAGTTCCAAGGTTTAAAAATATGGAGTTTGTCATCAAACAAACAGTAACAAGTTTTGATACCTAAAAAAGTTTACGTAGGCAATTTACAGTAAATTATAGTAAGCCCTTTACAGTAAATTAAAATGTAAAATTGAACTAAATAAAAAATGCCCCCGGAGCCCCCTAGGCATTTTAAAGTACTTTTATAAATTTCTTGGGGGCCTGTGCGCCAGTAGTGATCAAACTCCATGAACGCCCCTGCATTAGATGTACCAGGGAACAGAGTGAAGTCCAACATCAACAAGTAGAGACAATGGGGCACCACAGAGACATTACCAAGAACAGGACATCCTATCAAAACTAAGGAAAGGACAAGAAGAAAACTTATCAGGGAGACTGCCAAGAGACATACGTCAACATTAAAGGACCTGCAGGAATATCTGGTAAGTACTGGTTACTCCCTGCATGTGACAACAATCTCTCATATTCGTCACGTCTGGTCTATGCGGTAGGGTGTCTAGACAGAATCCCTTTCACATGAAAAAAAACCCCCAAAACAACGAAAACCCACATAAAACACCCTAAACTATGTGGCAAAATGTGTTATGATCTGATCAAGTCAGGTGGGTTTTTATTATCATCACACTATTTAGCTTGTATACAACCCCACTTCCAAAAAAGATGCATTAAGCACATTATATCTTTAATGTTTCAAATGCAGTTTTTTGTAATTTGTGACTAACTTGCCACTTTGCTAGCTAACTTGGTTAGCTATCTAAAGTACTAATGTTCATAATGCTATAAACTTGGTAGCTTCAAACTGCAAGGACCTGCAATTATAACAGAGCCCAGTCATGTTTTTGACAGCCTTTAAGGCCAAATTTAAGTGCCTTAAGGGCAAATCAGTTCACCAGGGTGTCAACTGTTTTATTTTTTGACATTTTTTTGCATAACACCTGTCCATAGTTGTTGATCTAATTCTCTAGATCTCAGAGGTTTTGCTGAAATATTATCCATTTCTACAGGGCCTATTGCCTTTAACTTGACATTCTAGAGAACAATGCATTTCTTCTACTCTTCTAAGTCTGTTGATGGGCCAGTACCCCATTAGCTTTAATAATAATAATAATAATACAGTAATAATGAGAGAGAGAGAGAGAGAGAGAGAGAGAGAGAGAGAGAGAGAGAGAGAGAGAGAGAATTCACTATTTGACACACATTCCACTAGACACACTTTACTAGATCTTATGTTTGCCAATCTCTAACACACATTCTAAAACACACATACATAATCATTAAAAGCTATCAGCACCTCACTTATCAACACTCTGGCAAGTACATAAGCTGATAGAGAACACTTCATTTCCTTCAATTCTCTAGAGTATTCTACATAGCCAGTCAAAATCTTTGGCTCATCCTTTAAAAAAAAAAAGTTTTGTTTTGTAATGCATTATTCTTAATTTATTATTAAAATGGGACTTTTATTCAGTTTCATAATTTTAACGTGTTGTTCACTCTTTCTGTGCTCTACTTGTAACACTGCAATTTCCCTCAAGTCCTCAGGATCAGTCACATTTTTGTCTATCTGTCTGTCTATTTGTCTGTCTCTCACTCTACCTGGCCCTGACTACCTACAGCACCTGTTTTAGCTCAATTCCTTCTTATCTTATTATCTATCTTTTTTTTTTTATTAGAATGGGAGAAAAAACTGAAGAATGTGTATGAGTGAATTGAGAAATGTTTCTGACTTTTTATTTTAATGGAAATAATCTAGACCTAATCGGAAAATGTATCAATCTTGGGCACTCTAATTAGGCACTTTTACCATAATCATATATTTGTCTTACAATTAATAGATTGAACTCTTTTCTTCTGTAATCCCACTGGTGGTTTAATCTAACCCCATTAGATCACCACTGTCTTTAGAGTATTGTTCTAGGAAGATGTTTTTCTGGTGAAACTACAGACTTTGGACCAACTAGCGAAAGTCAGTTTGTCAGTGTGGACCATTTAATTCTTTTGAAAAACATATTTATAGTAATGTACAGAATTACAAGTTAGATACATGTCTGAGACTTTTGTCTCTGGTAGGTTGCAAAACAGCCCTCAGAGACACTTGGTATTAGAAGTATTTTTTGTTGGTTCTGGTAGCGGAAAAACAATGAATCAAAGTGTTTTATGACTCAAAGGAAAGACTTAGTTTGGTTCTTCTTATACCATTTTCTCCCAATTTTAGTCATCACCAATTCCCTACCATTAGCTAGTTTTCTCCTATCATATGACAGCTACCAGCTGGGAAGGGTGAGGAGTAGCACATGAAGCCAGCCACAGAATCTTTTCCGAGCTACTGCTCATACTTCGTTACAAGGGAGCTGAACACACTCATAGGAAACTGCCAACTGTATTCATAGGTACAGCTGCAAACAAAATTACTCAGCCCCCATTGCAAATCAGGTTTATTGTCAAAATTTACAGACTTTCAGCTGTTTGCAATGAACAAATCAAACAAAAGCAATTGAAATAGTTTGAAATAGAAACACAATGAATGCTTCAAGTGGTGTCCCCAAATTCAACTGAAAATGCAACTTATAATGATTTCTCGAGTTTCAAAATGATTCAACCCCCTGAATAGAATCCCTCACAAAAGCACAAATATGCAAAACAGGTGTTGTCTCAAGCACACTTGATGCAACTAATCAAGGGCTTCATTAGTTGGATTTTCATTAGCTGGATGAAACACTTGAACTGGCTCGGGGTAGAGAATGTATGAAATACATGGACAGAGCAGAAAAGGAAGCTATCAACGACTGCAACCAGATTTCTGGGAAGGCAAGTTGTGAAAAATCCTCGAGTGACTCCTTCGGCACTGGAAAACTGCAGCGCGTGGAAGGCAAGATGGATTCACTGAAGTATCAGGAAATCCTAGGAGAAAACTTCATGCCGTCTGTGAGGAAGCTGTAGCTTGGGCGTCATTGGACCTTCCAACAGGACAATGATCCCAAGCATACCTCAAATTCCACCAAGGCTTGGTTGCAAAAGAAGTCCTAGAAGATTCTACAGGGCCATCACAGTCACCTGACTTGAACACCATAGAACATCTCTGGTGGAATTTGAAGAAGGCGGTTGCAGCATGCAAACCCAAGAATATTACTGAACTGTAGGCCATTGCTCATGAGGAATAGGCCAAGATTCCTCAGGAACGCTACCAGAAGCTGGTGTCTGGCTATGTATCTCATTTGCAGCAGGTCATAACAGTTAAAGGGTGCTCTACTAAGTACTAAAGATGCTTGTCATGAAAGGGTTGAATAATTGTGAAACTGGAGAAATCATTATAAGTTGCATTTTCAGTTGAATTTGGGGAAACCACTTAAAGCATTTGTTGTGTTGAACTATTTCAATTGCTTTTCTTTGATTTGTTCATTGCAGAGAGCTGAAAGTCTGTAAATTTTGACAATAAACCTGATTTGCAATGGGGGTTGAATAATTTTGATTGCAACTGTAGATATCATAGATGCCCACGATTGGCTAATGTTACTCAACATGCAACAGAAATATGTCATGCTACCCTCCCTGAGAGTCAGGTCAATTATTCTGTCCGGGTATACTGTCTGCAATGCTCAGCTCTCACTTATGGCTATGACATCACTGGGGTGTGAACATGAAATCTTCTGAGAGACTTGGTCTTGGTCAAAGGCATGGGATAGGGCCAGTGTGTGAATGGAGGACTGAGTCAGGTGAAAGGCATGGTAGGGATGAACATGCATCTGTGAGTATGAAGGCTTCTGGGTCATCCCATGGTCCCATCTTAATGTAATGTGGGGCATGGACACTGCCATTGCAGTGGCTGCTGGACTGGACCAAGCTCTGAAGCACCTGTCACTCTTCGGTCAGATCCTGGAGAACAGCCTCAAAGCACTGCTTTTGCTCTGTGCACAGCTTGAGGAGGGTCTGATACTGAGTCTGGTGGACGCCAGTGACAATTTTGATGATATCAGCAACGAGTGAGTGCTCCATGCTGACATATCTTCCTCAAATCCTGGGTATCGGGACCAGTGTGACATTCTTGTAGGTTGTGAGGAAAAGGAGGAAATTGGAGGCAGGATTGGGACAACTTAAAAAGGGCTCTTTATTTTCCTTCCTTCTTTTGCAAGTGCTTTGTAACACTTTCTAACTCATGGTCTCACACAGAGACAAACACAAATGTACACAGTTCAGCTCAGCCCTTGCTCTCTGGCTTCCGTGCCTTTTATCTCATCGCTGCCACTTACTGAAACACAAAACACTTATTAATAAACTATCCACAGGTGCACGCTCATCCTTTCCTCCACACCTTCCCCCGACTCGACCCTCCAGTCACAAACGGGCCCTCGACCACGCCACTGCCGCCACCCCCCCACCCCCCCAATACCCCCTCACTGCTAAATGTCCCAACCCCAAAATATATACCTTCTTACTGATAAATGCACTTATCCCAAAAAAAGTTAACACCTCCCACACTGCTTTATTCCCCAAACACAAATATACCCTGCTCACTGCTAAATACCTCAAACTTACAAATAAATACCCCCTTTATTGCTAAATTCCTCAAACCCCAAAAGAAATACCCCTCTCACTGCTAAATAGTCTCTGCTGCCCTATCATTGGGAGATTGCCAATTTGAATAAGGAGTCCAAGAAAGTAAAACTGGCCATTCTGTCTGGGTGGGAGGGATGGCATTACACTTTGCCCTGTCAATCTACACTCTAGCTAATAATGGGTGTCTGTGAGCTCAGGCAATTGGAAGAGGGTAGTTAGCACTTTACTCCAAGTGTGTTCTGTGAGCAGTTTCAAAAGGTGCTGTAGCTGGCTTCACATGTCTCAGAGAAAGTAGGTGCTAGCTTTCATCCTCCCTGGTTGCTACCTGTCATGTTTTGGGGGAACTAGCTAGAGGGTGAGAACTGGCAAATTACGAAATTGGGAAAAAATGCGCTTTTAAAAAACATACAGTCTGTTTGCAACTGACACAATGTAATCAAGGTCGACCTGTAATCACTGGTTTAATGGGGTTTACTGGTTTACCTTCCAAATATATCTGCCTTTAATAAAGAACTCATTTAGAGTCCCTTTAGGATCTCAGTCTGGCCATTAAATAAGTCCTTAAATTAAAAAAATATATATTTTTGTCCATTTTAATTGTAAGTTTAGATTTAGTTTAGTCTGTGGCACTAATAGAGCTGTAATAAACCTCCAGATACTATAATAAACATCCAGGTGTTCAAGATTTTTGAGTGGCAGTGGATCTTTCATGATTACAATCATATGCTATATCTCTTGGTACGGTCATGTGATTATGTGGAATTCTGATATTTTCCGTGTTCCAGCACTCTGTCACGTTCCATTTTGTTGGTCTCTGTCTAAAACTGCATCCTGTTCCAGTTGGTTGTCAGCTTCCACATTTCTGTCACATTCTATATTTCTGTGGCTGCTCAAATCCAGCTGTGATGTCTGCTTGGTGCGTCTGTAAAAAAAGAAGCACACAGTGACAGTAAAGAGGAGAGGGTGATGGAAGAAGTGTCATCGTATTTTTGTTTTCTTTTACCTTTCTCCATGCTATTTCCTCCTGGGTACAGTATGTGTCAGGTGCAGTGAAAGAGTAAGCGAAGCAGACCATAACAGAAGGGTCCTAGACGGACAAAATATACAGATAGAATAAGTACTTGTAAGTCAAAATCACCTCCTTTTCTTTCATTCTCACTCTCTTTCTCTATTTTACTCTTTCTCTCTCTGCTGTAGGACAAAAGATTGGGGCCTGGTAGTGTGGGTGTCAGGTGATGTGTGACGGGCTTAAATTAAAGATGCCATAATGAAGGGGCCACTGTTGGGGATCTAGAGAAATAGGGGGCCATGCAGGATGGGCAATCCAGACGAGGGCACAGCATGCTGGGCAGCGGCAAAGCTCACTTATGGCCCCTCCAGATGGTACACGTTAGCGAGCCATGCTAATGAAACGCAGAGTGACGTCAGGCTCAACACCCTCCCATTGTTATGCTGCTTAATTTGTTATAATATTTTGCCTTACAAACGAGAGGAAGGAGAGTAGAGTGGCCTCAGGAGGGGCAGGTGCTGGTGTAGAAGTTTAGCTCCAGTTTACCCTACAAATCGAGGAGTGTGCAGCACGCATTAGTCCTAACGCCAGGGGCTGAAGAAAAAAGGATTGAGGTACTTCCACCTCTGTGAGCTTAATGTCTGGTGCAGCCTACAGTCTGCTTCACACAGAAAAGCTCAAATAATCGAGAGCTTAACTTAAATCCAAATCCTGTTTAAAGAATGCTGTTGTAAAGCTAGGGAGTCGTAGATCGTGAAGTGTGAAAAGGGGTTTAGGAGAATGGAAAAAGGATGAGAAGGAAAAGACAATGCTGTGCAACTGTGTCGGAACTGGGTTGTTCACTAGAAGTCTAGTGTAACAAAGAGGGTGAGCGCTACAAAGGCAGCCGTCAGGCTTGACCACTCTTGCATGTATCCACACACATCCATGCTCACCCACAATGTTTAGTTCTTCAATGGCCCTGCCTACTCACCCCTAAACCCACTCCCTCTCTCATTTTTCTTCAGCAAAAGTTCCATTCATCCTCTTCTATCCTCAGACTCTCCTCTCTGAACCAGCCCAAGGAATGCCTTTGTTTTTCCAAAGACAAATGTACTGTAGCATTAAGTACCACCTGCAAAGTTGGCAAAGCTGAGAGACAGACAGACAGAGGAAGACGTGAGGAAGTGAAGTGAGGAAGAGTTAAGGTGGAGGGGGCAAGTTGATACATGCTGGGAAGGATCATGAAGAAGAATGGATAGAAAAGCAAAAAAAACAACAACAACAAAAAAAAACAAAAATCAGAAAAAGAATATTTGATAGAGCTGAGGGTTTGACTGAGAAATAGAAAGTTATAGACAGAGATAGAGTCTTCTGTGCTCTCTCTTTCTTTGACAGGGTGATTGTAAGGTGCTTTACTGGAGTGAGTAATAAGAGGAGGTGTTGCCAGAGTAATTACATAGCACATTAAAGGCTTTTATAAACATTAGAGTTCCTCCTCTACCCAGTGGGATGGCTAGCCCGCAAAATACCAAAAAACGTCACTGCAAGATAGATGGATGGGCAGAAAGAGAGGAGCATAAGTCGACAAACAAAGTGGAGGGACAGAGAGCAGGTAGACAGAGGTGGCTGGCTCCAACTCACATTTGATCATGAAGAAAAAATGGTTAAGATGATGAAGAAGGGGAGGAAAAGAAGAAGAAAGCAATGAAAAAATGACATCCAGGACTCAGAATCCAACAAAAACCACATCTGGTTTCCTCATCAAGAGGGATCCAGCCCATGGAATGCAGGACGCATGGCCCTGACCTCATATTCTAAATATACATAGTCATACCATACATCTTACAGCAGCACATGCCCTAAGCCTTCCAATCTACCACCTATTACCTTCACACACTAGGCATGCAATACACACGGGGCATAAATAGAAACCACAAGAAAACACTCTTAGCCAAACTCGTAATTCAGTGGATGAGATATTAACGTGAAAGTATGGGACAGGATGTATAGAAAAAATGGGTGGCTCAAATTTTATTTGAATTGTTCTAGCTTTATAAATACCTTTTTTCTTGGAATCTTTTCGGAAAGGGAAACCCTCTGTTATAGGGTCCTTCATAAAACCTTTGAGGGTTCCACCCTTTAGGGTGCTAGATGGAATATTTTATATGACTGTAGGAAGAGGATAGGTATGGAGAGGGTAAAGAAATTAAAGTGAATGATAGACCCTCTGCCTTCTGTCTTGTTCCAACCATAGCGTGCGTTACTGAGCAAAACACTTTTGCTTTATTTTTCGTTACCCAGGTGCTGCAAAGGACAAATTCCATAGCTTGCTGCTGCAGCGCAATACAATGATCTCAGTTTGGTATTTCTGCCAATATGCTTTTATTTGGAGCCAGATAGCTGTTCAAAAACAATGCCTGCTGTTAATTACTCAATTACACATTCATTCTCCCAGCCTTGTACAGCTCTTTAGACACTGGACATGAACTGGCCCTTTCTCATTCTTGCCTTTTTCAGAGTGACCCAAACCTCCTCAACAAAGCCAACAGTTTTGACTGGAGTGCCATACCTGTTAGTAATTGCTGGCAAAGTTAAAAAATGTTCTCCTTCATTTAGACAAGTTCATTTGGCTTGTCAGTTTTTTTTTTGCTGAATGTTCTGAAGCCAGCTGCAAACATTAGACTTCTTGTGTTCTTGTGTTCTTGAAAGAACAAGGAACATCAAGCCAGAGTGTGCCAAGGAATGTTGAGGATAAATTTACTACCACTTGCATACGTTGAACTTCTTAGGGAGAAGTTCATATGAACACTATGACGTATCGAAAAAAAACGAGCCAATCTGTCCCTGTTGCAGCAGATCATTTTGGCAGGTGATTGGTTAAAGAAATTGGTCCCAGAATGCACAGGCATGGATATGATTAAAATCCTGAAAAGAAACTCATATTTTGAGTGCAATCCCACTTGTCAAGACACACAGTTTGTTTAACGAATACCAAACCAACACATCAAGCATGTTGGTGTTTCTTAAGAACTGATTGGCTGAGAACCTGAGTTTCATACGTTACCAAAAACTAGACCTTACTGGAATTTCTGTTACCTGGAGGATGGAGATGTAACCAATGACTTTCACTTTAACTACAGTTCACATGAGACCTCGGTATATTTAGTCCAACCATTACCTTTCTTCTTGCCTTTTCTTCAAGGAACAGATGGTTCTCCACCAAAGTGTGGTTGGATATTCTTAGTGATTATAGCAACCAGGTGGAGAGCTCACTTCAATGAGAGCTAATTGGAAGACTAACACCAAATGGTACTGCTTAGTTTGAGTGGATTCACATCACACGGGAGAGAATACAAGCTGTGAAATATCATTGGTGGCGCTCCAAATGCGCTCGTTGAAGTTATCATTTTAAACAATCCTGTATTTCTTTTAACTAGAACCGCACGTCGCAAAATGAGAAAAGCAAAGTTATTCCTCATCTCGTGTGTCCCTTGAGTCCATGAGACAGCTGTGACGGATTCCAAAAATGAAGCAACACTCACTCACTTTCCCAGGATTAATCTCCAAGCTTGAAGGCCGACACCCCACCACCAACATCGCTGCTAATAAAAACAATATTTAATTTCTTATTCTTTCTCTTTCCCCCTTTTTCTCTTGCTCATACCTCCTTCATCTCTCCATGGCAGTAATATACACACATGGGTGTGACCATTGCACGCTAATTAGTTCCTGTCCTGTTTATCACACATCTGTCCCTGCTCACGCTACAAGTGTCTAACAGGTTCTCATTTCAAAGTGCCGTGTTGAACATATTCTGCCAGAGCCCATCATCAAAGACACTTAACAATGTGTCTCATACATTTACACGCTGGTTTAAATTTAGAGGCTTGTTGATGAAAGGAGTTCCATTGCAGATAATGACTTTATGAAAAGAGTGCAACACTACAATAGACGTTCTATCAAGTACCTCTCTAATAAGAACCATAAGACTGGAGCTCAGAAATGTAATCACCACTGCACTTGCCAACCAGGCCTACACACACACACACACCATTAAAACTACAACAAAAAAAACAAACAAGGCCTGGATTAATTTGATCATCATTGATATCACCAAGACTGAAGTTGTTAATTAAGGTACTAACAATGGCTAACTTAAATATGTGATCTGTGTATGATTCATTATGGTTTGCTATGAAGTAAACACCATTCATTTCATTTTCAGCAACTGGTTCATTGTGGTCTAGGTTGATCCTGATTATCCAAGAAACATTCAGTGCAAGTATACAGTGCAAATGCTCACCAATACATCATAGAACATCACACACTTACACACTGAAGAAATTTACAATAGTCAATCCACTAAGCAGCATGCTGTTGGGAGGTCGGTGGAAACTGGAGTACCTGGGTACTCACACAACCACAGGAAGAAATAAACAAACTCAAGAAGGATCAAGCTCGAACCCGAGAGCCCCAGACTGTTGGTTTGAGGCATTAACAGTGCAACACAGTTCAAAACTAATTAACCATCTATAACCATCAAACAAGTTGTATGTCTCAGACCCTAAACTTAATGATTAGTAACTCAATGATATGAAAAGTTTATGGTTTATTTTATGGTGGTATTGTAAAATAACATGGTGATTTTGTGGTGTAGAGGATCACTGTCTCCAGTGTTTTACATTTACATTACTGGAGTTTTACATTTACTTCCCATGTATGTGTGGGTTTCCTCTGGGTTCTCCAGTTTCCTCTCACCTCCAGAAACATGTCAGTAGGTGGACTGACTATGCTAAATTGCCCATGGATGTGAATGTGTGAATGTGTGTGTGCATGGTGGCCTGTGTTGGACTGGCATCCCATCCAGAATGCATTCCCGCCTCACCCCCAGTGTGCCTGTGATAGGCTCTGCATCCACTAAGACTGTGACCAAGATAAAGAAGTCACTGGATATAAACAGATTATGAATGAATTTTAAAATAAAGCACATCTCATACCTAAACTGAGTAAAGAGGAGTCTTCTCAAACTGGCAAAAACAGCATGTGATGGGACATATGTGAGCAGTTACACGACAATAGAAAATGGAAGCATAGAAACAAGCCCATCATTTTTCAATGTGTGGTGACAGTATGGTGTTGTAGCAGTGCAGAATAGCACACACCACATGCACACGCCACACACATGTGCCTAGGAGCAGTGTAGAACATCTGCAGCTGATGGGCCACAGCCAGACTCAGGTCCTGTTAACACTGTGACCTTCAGCTAAGCCCTACAGCAGACCTGACATAAATACCAGCATGTGTGTGTGTGCATGGGTGTGTGTGCATGGGTGTGGGTAATCCCAATGTGTGTGAAAGACAGCTTTGGGACCTTGGAACATATATACCATGCATACAATCACACACACACACACACACACACACACACACACACACACACACACACACACACACAGCTGCAGCAGCCACAGAGGCAACTCTTAGGTCTTGGCTGGACCTGTATTGACGTGGGGTGATGGATGTTAATTGCGGGACCGAATGGCTATATTGAACAGGCTTCAGAAAGCGCCTGCAGAGCTGGACCCAGAGCAGGGGAGAGAGAGAGGGAGAAAGCACAAGAGAGAGAGCCAGATGCACAGCCAAGAAGGACTCAACAGCTGACACCTCTCGCACCACTGCCCAACGCAAAGCAAGCCATCTCAAACAAAGACAATACTGGCTGTAGTCATGAATGTGTGTGTGTGTGTGTGTGTGTGTGTGTGTATGTGTGTGTGAGTTTAAAGAGAGAGAGAGAGAGAGAGAGAGAGAGAGAGAGAGAAAATGTTTCAGCCAAAGATCAATAGCCCGAAGCTGCAAAAGCAAAGACATGGGCAATCAATACTCGGGCCACAAGCAGCGTGAAAAGGCCAAAGGAGGGAGAGAAAAAAGACATGAGGAATTAAAGAGACAGAGCAAAACGGTGGAAAAAAAAATGAATGAGAAACAGAATGAGGTCAAATGAAGCAATCTGACTAAAATGTCTTCTAGAAAGACAAAAGAAATACAGCTGATGTGCTTGAACTTGTCAACTTGTCAAATGTGCCCAAATGAATTGTATTTAGTTGGTCTGCATCAACTGGGACCCTTCTGTTATTACTATACCACTGCAAGGAAAAGTGTTGGCAACTTAAATCATCAGTTTAATGCTTTTTTTGTGGAGAGTGTGTAGTAAGTGTACTATTTTCAGTATAAAATTATAGTAAGTACAGAATTAGTACAATTATAATAACTATAAAAATATAATTAGCATTAGGGTGGCATAGACGGGCAGTGATCACGTGGCTGCTAGACAACACCAGGTTCCCCAGTTCAATCAAGCGCTCAGGTTACAGTCTGTGTGAAGTTTCTGTGCCTGTTCTTCTTGTGTACACATGGGTTTCCTCTGGGTTCTCTGGTTTCCTCCAAGCTCCAAAAAACATGCCAATAGGTTGATTGACTATTGTGTGTGTGTATCGTGCCATGTGATGGACTAGGAGTATTCCCACCTCATGCCCAGTGTTCAAATTATAGACTCTGGATCTTCTCCAACCCTGACCCATATTAACAGTTACTGAAGATGATGATGCTAATGCATTTATTAATGCCTCCCAATCCTACTCTTAGATTTTCCTTACTTTCACAGTATTGATAATTTTCCTGGTCTAATCCTCCCAAGTCTACATTATTCCAAATTATGTTTTACTTATCCAGAGATGCGATGCATTTTTTTTTTAAATTGAGGGATGCACTGTTTTGTATGCTTTTGTTTTTACAACAGATTCTATATGTATGCCTGTTCTCCCATGTGGTGCCCCCTAGTGAAGACTACTGAGTAGTATCAAAGGTTACTGGACAGCTGGAGCCTGCACCTGATGGATGCTGAAAGGACTCCAAGGCTTTAGTCCCTGCATGTTAGATGAATTTATGTTGGACCTTATATGCTTCATTTTCTTCCACTGACAAACAGCTTTCCATCCAACAGCACATTCTTCGTAAGCTGCAAGAGGTCAGGAAAGGAGCAGCCAGGTCACAAGTAGGAGGATGATACAGTACATATGAGCATAAAAGAACACTGGCGACACTGGAGAGCTGACCTGTATTTCGCAATCCTCTGCCATAAATGATCTACTCTCCCTGATGGACTGCTATTAATAACCACACACACACACACACACACACACACGCACACAATATCATTACTTTATGGGGATGAAATACCCCTGCACAAAGCACTTAAAGAATTGAGTTGGAGTGTATGTGCGTGAGAGTGTGAGAAAGACAGAAAGAAGAGTGAAAGGGAGGGAGAGTGAGTGTGTTGGCTTGGCTGACCGTCTGCGGTTCTGTCGCGGTAAGGGGGTGGTGGTGGTGGAAGGGGGGCAAGAGCGGGCGTTGCTGCCGAATTCCCTGAGAAATGTTCCTTTTGGAGCCGACCTGTGCTTACATACCTCCCTCTCCTTTTCAAACTCTCCTCTCTTCACTTCCACTGTTATGAAACGCAGGATCCCAAAAACGCATCACTCTTTCAAAAGGCACTAAAAGTCCCTGTGCGCAAAGAAACTTTTTTTTATTACCTTATTTCCCCGCTTCCTAGCCTTACTCTTGGAGCAGCCCTGCATTGCACATTTGTTTTGTGGCGTTTTCCATGCTCCAGCATCCGTTTGAACTTCGTCAAGCGCTTGTTAATGAGCTGATGAGCTGAGTCAGGTGTGCTGGGGCAGGGACACACTAGTATAATGTGCAGTTAATGGGGACTTCGGGAGTATGGGTTGCGAAAATACAGTCATAAAAGCCAGCAGGTGAGATGCAGGCAGAGGTCCCCTGGGTCTTGTTGTCTCGGTGTCTACCCCGGTGGTAATAGAGACAGATACAGCGCAGGGTCCCGTTGGGGAAGGCGCTAAAACTGCGCTCACACCGCGCCCTCAGTTTCACACACACACACACACAGACGCAAAGCGCACGGATCCGATAAAAGCAAGCGCGTCTGAGAGAGAGACAGTTTGCGTCTGACTGAGAGAGAGAGAGAGAGAGAGAGAGAGCGAGCGCGAGCGAGAAGGGGGTTGGGGATTGCAAGGGAGGGTGGACTGATCTATGTGCCGCTGCTAAAATCTTGTTCTTATGTTTTCATTCTCAGAGTGAGTTTTTAGCTCTTGAAGAGACGCGTCTGGTCTGCAGGGGGAATGCACGGAGAAACCACCCTTTCCTCTCCTCTTTCCCAATGTGTATTTTCCCACAGTTTTTTTTTACTTGTTAACGTGAGGGGCAGAAGACGAGAAGGTGGTGCAGCTCAGGCTTCACTCTGTCACTCTGCTTAAGTGGATGTACTGCAAAAAAAAAAAAAAGGACTTCTCTGCACAGAAGGATCGTGTTATCTTTTGCGGCTGCTGCTTAGTGGAGCCGCAAACTTTCTCTGCTTAAAGATAAATAATTCAAAAGCTCGGATCCCATGCTACCCCCTCCTTTAAACATTTTTAGATGATGTCATTGCACTGCGCTTTTGGCCAGAGCTCCAGGAGACCCACAGCCGGGCAGCGAGCGCGGTGAACTCCGGAAAATCAGGTGCAGATCCGCTGTGTTGAGTCTCGCGGGTGGCTGGATCTGCCACGCGCATCTGTCCCCTTGTTCTCCCTCCATCATCTGAGCTGGACCGGACTACACCGTGCGCCGACTCCCACAGTTCTTCGTGGACCCCTCGCAGCCATGACCGAGGCCGACTGGCGGCGCTTGAAGTGCCCCGCGCCGCGCGCAAATCTCCGTCGCACCGGCCAGTCAGTCCGCCTCTCTTTTCCTCTCCACGCTTATCTATACCAATCCACGGAACTCTCGTGTCATGTTTGCTCCATAATCTCTCACTTTTAAAAGGACCCCAAGACCTTTGACGAACACTTCGTGGAAGTGAGTGTGAGAATTGTAACATATTTGGAATCCTTGGATCAAAAAGTGTTTCATTTCGCGCGCTTTCCCCTCGGGTGATCCTCGGACCGGAAGTGGAGCGAGGACGCCCGGTAAACTTGGCTTCACCTGTTACCCGTAACCCGTGGAGAATACCAGCTGTTATGGCCTAACCCCCCACTTCTGCTCTCCTCCTCCCGCCCGCTCTGCCCCGCCCCCGAGCCGTTACCAAGCGCGCAAGCAACAGCCGCCGTTACAGCCGCTCCCGGTGGCACGCTCGCCGCGCACTCCTCACTGACACACACACACACACACACACACACATACGCACCTCCTTCTAAAGGGGGAAGCTATGCGCGCCGCCCGGTGCCGGCGGGAGCGTCCGGTGACCTTGTGACCTTTCCGTCGGGATTACACCGGCGGGATTGAAACGTGAACTTTGGAAGAATCGAAGGCGACCCGGCGTTCATTTGTTTTCCAAAACGCTCGGAGCGACTCGGCCGGACGCAGGGAGCGATGCGGTCCTTCCTCTCTACCCTGGCTGTCTTGTAAGTCATTAATTACCTAATACCTGACTCCTGCACATGTGTCTTTAATGCAAACCGTTTCCTGTAAACTGTTTCCTGTAAACTGTTTCCTGTAAACTGTAATGCGTAAAACATTTACTCTGTAAAAACAGAAGCTATGCCATTTGCTACACGCTTCACTTCCCATGACTAACTGCGAGTCTTGCATAGATAATCACAAAATGCATGAAATGACATCACCCCCTCTGGGTTGCCATGGTCACGGGTGTCAATCAGACATGCTCTCAGGTAAGAGTGCCTCATCCAAAGAAAACAAACTTCAGAATTTCTGCGGTGCTCTCCCACAAGCCCATTTTCCTACTTGTCATCTCCTTTCTTTTACACATGGCATTCATCTTGAGATGGTTGTCATTGTTCTTTTGTCAACCTGTGCACAGGTTGTTTATCTCCAAAACCTACAATTTATCTAATAGTATTACTAACTGGCATGAAATTGGCATCTTATCTGCTGTATGGGTACAGAGAAATCAAGAAATTGGTTAAGAGTACCACATCCCCTGGAAGACTGACACACATAGCTGTCTAGAGGACTGCTTCTATAAATTATTGCAATTTGTACCGTATTAGCTAAGCATTTACAAAGTTCAGTCCAATGATGGGAAAAGGCCTTTTTGGGGGGAGTTAGGTTTAAAAAAAAAACAAAAAAAAAACATTCCATAGAGATGATCGAATATAATGCTGTTTAGATTTGTATTAAAAAGTGGTTTTCTGACTGCTACAATCACCACTGAAGAAAGATGAAGCCTTGTGAAGTATCAGGATCAGGTGTAGAAGTGATTTTGTGATTATGCACATATGCATAATTTTTTGAGCACAAAGTCTACAAATGTCAATATGAAGTGTTTGTGTTTCTCATCTAAACCTTAACCACTAAACCTTACCACATGTGCAACACTCAATTCTGCACAGACTGAGAGAGGTGCAATAGGATCCATCTATTTCAATTCAACTCTTGTATTTCATCACCCTCAAGTCTCTTGTGTGCAGTCCAGAACCAACTGCTTCCTCCGGGCCCTTGGCCTCAGCCTGCCTCGCAGATGTGAAAGGTGCACTGTGTAATGTGGCAGTAACACTACATTGCAAGCTGATTAGCTGGTTTGTGTTCCTGCCATACCGCTTAAGCTGAGACAGTCAGTCAAAACCTGTGCGAGACAATGAACTCTTCTTGAAACGCACACGGGAAAAAGGGTTAGGGGCAATTTGGGATAGAACTCCACTTTCCACACACAAACACCTTTAGGACAAATTCTGTCTCAGGTCTGATGATGTCACATCGCTTTGCTTGTCTTGGCTCATGACCACACAGTGCTGTAAAGTAAGAGCTCCCAGCTACTCTTTCTCTCCTCTGCACACCCCCCCTCTCTGGTTGGCTTCAGGGTTGATGCGGTTTTGGAGGGATAGGGGGAATCCGAAGTTGCAGTTAAAGGGGTTTTTTTTTTCTCTTCTCATTTTCTCTTCTTTTTGAGCTTTCTCCCTCTCTCAGCGTAACTGTGTTGTTTGAACAGCTGAGAATTCTTACCGAGCTCTGAGCCATTTTCACCTGCACTGCCAGCGCTGGCAGGTAGATGAAGCATGCATACATCACAGCAGGCAGCCAGTGCTCATATGTCTGCAAGCAGGATGCATAAATATGGAGATATCATGCATGAATGCACATAATATCAATAACACCCCATGAACAGCGGCCAGCAATCATTCAGTAAAATGCACATTGACTATGCACCGTAAAATCTGCACAGATTTACAGTTTAACAATACTTGTAATTAAACAGAGTTAATGCATACTGAGATACATAGGGATGCTAGGAACCCAGAGACAAGGTATCATAATGAATTTTAACAGACATGTATAGAACATGTAGAGACATGAAATATAAATTATAGAGGTGGCTGATGATGCCATTCTATTCTTTACAGTGACGTAAAGCCACTTGGCTGCCATACTGGAGCTTTCTTTCCTTACTCATAAACGTATGGTTGTCTGTGGATGTAATCTTTTAAAAACTGGCAAGTATTTCTGGGGAGAAGGCAGGGGTACTTCTGTCATCTCTCGAGGTCTCTATTATGTTTATCTATATTATTGAAGCATCTGTTGATTTTAATGCCTTGAGGTTTATCCTGGGTATATCAATAAGGAATTGGCCTCATTTATTAATCTATATTAAAGTTGTGCTTAAATGTTTTAATAGGCCAAACTGAACCTAAATTATTATGACGTTCCCATGCATATTCATGACACAGCTGATTTACACTTAGTGACACCCCAAAAAATCCTCCATTAAAGATCAAACTCACAGAGAACTGAAAACAGCAGGACAGTGATCCAAAACATACATCAAAATCAACACAAAATGGTTTACTGACCACAAAATCAAGGTCCTGCCATGGTCATCACAGTCGTCTGTCTTGAAACCCATAGAAACTTGTGGGGTGAACTGAAGAGGAGAATCCACCAGCGTGGACCTTGAAATTTGAAGGATCTGGAGAGATTCTGTATGGAGGAATGGTCTCAGATCTAGTGCCATGTATTCTCCACCCTCATCAGCCATTATAGTAGAAGACTCAGAGCTGTTATCTTGGCAAAGGGAGGTAGCACAAAGTATTGACTAAAAGGGTGCCAATAATTGTTGCACATCTATAAAAAGATTTTTTTGGTAAACCTGTGTCATAGTTGCAATGGTTTGTGTGTGTGTGTGTGTGTGAGTGTGTGGGTATATATATATATATATATATATATATATATATATATATATATATATATATATATATATATATAATGTAATTGATGATTATTATATGATTTATGATTTGAAGTCTATCAATCGAGTAAATTGATTAGTCTCCTTGTACATATCACACTGTTTGTGTAAATACTCCTGCAAACAATGTTTACAAATACATTTCTGTATTATCAGCTTGATAAATGAGGTCAACTGCTTGTAAATAATTGTGCATGGCATGATTCTTAAACCTTTAGTTGCAAAGAGTCAGCTTACATATTTAGCTGTGCTAGTGTGCTTAGTGCCCTTTATGCGTGCCAGCAGGAAGCAGTAGTTAACCAGACAGCATGGATCAATGCACTAGTAGAATGCATACAGAGCATAGGCCATGACCTGTATGTACAGGTGTGAAGTTAGTACCCGAAACCGCGGCGTTCCTCTCCAGAAGTGAAGACCTGGTCAGCAGATGTACTGTCGGCAATGACTTCAAGCACCTGGCCAACACACTCTACTACTCGTGTAGTCTTTAGCTACAGGTGCACTGTCAGCACACACAGGTGCACAAAAACCACAGACACACAGTCAGCCTGCAGACGCATACCACTGCTCACTCCATATGCGCTGACCCCAAGCTGGTGCATTCCCAGTGTGCACACATGTTGAACCAGTCTGTTCGGATATAAAGCCACCATGCACAGCTTATATGACCCAAGGCGTTCGTTCTAGATCATTTTGCCGAGGGAAGACAGCCAGTGGGAAATACAGAGACGACCACCCTGCAAAAAAAGGATGATAGCCAGTAAGATATACAGAAACATAAAGCCAATGCTGTTCAACCCCATTGGCAGTTTGCAGTTATGCATGGCCAATGAAGGTATTCCCACAGACAGAGTGCAAACACACATTGGGCCAGTATGGGAAGGACAGTATGAATCAGAGAGGCTATGGAAAGAGATGAGGAGACGAAGTCATGTCATTCAGATGATTTTCCAGCAGCACCATTCAAACATCTGAGGCATCTGTCTCCCTCTCTCATGCTCCCTCACTTTGACTTCCTCTTACTAATGAGGCTGTACGTCCAAATAGCTCCCTCTGTTTCTTTTTCTGTCTGTCTCTATTTCAGGATGAGAGTCCTAAGAGTCAACCTAAACTTTCTAAAACTTTTTTCATGACTTAGTAAACTCTGGGAAATTTATTTGATTGAGCAGAATTGATGCTGTAATGAGAGCTGTCACTGCAGAGGTTTTGCCATATTTGAATATTCTGATAATCTGATAATTGGGAAAACCTGTGTTGAGCTGAGCAGATGTCAGGCAGGTGTTATTGTGTGAAGTACCTATCATGTTTCAGTATGCAAATACTTTCCATGAAATATCTGGTATACAGGGTTGGATGAGTTTCCAATTTGATATTTATATATAATTTTAATACTTCCAATATCAAATAGATGTGGTCTTCAATTGTCTATGGTCTAGTTTTGGGTGGCGTTGGTTAAGAGAGAGAGAGAGAGAGAGAGAGAGAGAGAGATCTACTTTTAATCAGGAATGGAGTTTGTTGGAAGGCCCAGATATGGAGACAGTTGATGCACATTGGGCAACTTGTGTGTGTGTGTGTGTGTGTGTGTGTGTGTGTGTGCCATTTGTTAACTACTACAAAATAAGAGAAGATGTTCTGATAAGGTCATTGTAAATAAAGTTGGCATAGAAGATAACATTAAATTGGATAAACCTTACTGGCCTCAAGATATAAACTGGCAGGATTAGTTGAAGTTGTGAGGGATTTGTTTTATCATGACAAAAAAAAAAGATGAAAGGTTTTGACTATGCTCACATAAAAAAGTCAAAGTAGTTAAACATAGTTTTGTTGTTGTTCCAAATCCCTTTCAGATCAAATGGGATTGTCCTTTTGGTCAGATGGAACCGTTTAAGGTTCAGTTAAATAATGGACTATTTTTAAAATTGCAGAGTGGTGAAAATAGCACAGCTGCCACAGAGGCTGGATATTAAAAATGTTATTGTGGATATTCAAATAAAGTGGTTATTTGGATATATTAGGAGAGTATGTTTGCGAGTGTGTGCGTGTGTGTGTGTGTGTGTGTGTGTGTGTGTTGGTTGCTCGGCCAGACAGTGCTCGATCAAGTGTAACACGTGAACACCTGTTTTTTTTTTTGTAGATTACAGATTAATTATCAGGGATCGGTATATTGGAATAAGGGTAAAATGTTCTTCTTTTTTGATGTGGTGAGACAGTGTATAAAAAGCTTATGAATGTGTGTTCTGTGAGAACTATCTGATGTGAAGAGAAGTAACTTGTGTGTGCATGTTCCTAATTACAGTTATATGTATGGGAGTCTGAATGTGTGTTCAGCATCTGTGTGCTGCTTTGCTGCAGCTGCCAGCTGCCGACACTGTTTCTCAGACTTTATTTTCCCTCGTTCTGTTTCCCGCTCTCATATCTCTTCGTGGCTGGGACAGCGTGGGGGAGTCTTCCCATTCTCCTAAAACCAGACAGGGAAATGAGAGAGGAAGGGAGAGCAAGGAAAGAGGATTTAAAAATGACAAGATGAGAAACACTCATTCAAATCTTTTCATATCTCTTCCATTATGCTCGTTTTTTGGGACGCCGCCTCATGTTTTTCGCCTGCTCCCCTCCAACTAAATGGAAGTGATGTAATAATGAGGTGTGAGGTCTCAGGATGTAAACAAGGATCCAGGTCCAGTTGAATCATTCCAAATAAATCATAGGCTTATCGCATGTGTAAAAATATCATTAATATTGCTGTGAAGCTACAACTCGGCCACAATTCAAAGAGATTATTCTGTAATAGAGAGTGTAAGTGACTAGGAATCCCAGTGTTAACTGCTTGGTGACCTATTACATTAGTAATTAGTGAGTGAATGCCTGGATATGAGTGTGAGAGAATGATTGGAGTTCCATTAAAGCAGTACTGCTGGAACTTAAGGACATCCACCAAATACCCCTCTCTCACACAAGTATTCATTGACGCTTACTCACATAGTGCATATACACCCGAGACCATGGTATGCCACCGTATGGTTACTAATCTGAATCAGGGTCTTTCTGCTCTCTGGTTAAGTACATCTTTCCATTTCCCATTGCATAAGCCTAAACAGAAATGTAGAAGGAGTTGTCTGTAAATTATGGAGTGGTGACAAAATTTCTCTTATGACACTAGTCTTAATAATCAACACCAGCAATGGTAGCAACATTGGAACATCTTAAAGTCTGATTTACCTTTTGCTCAGCATTTGCTTTCATAAAGAAACATAAAGACGAAATAGAACTTTCTGGATAATTCGTTTAACTTGATGGAAATATTACGAGACACTACTGACGACTTCTGTGCTGTACTAACTGGTCGAAATGCAGTAGTTGTCTAATTCTTGGTTCCCTGTCAAGAAGAGTAACCAAATTCAGAATGGGTACTTAGATATTGTATATGTCCCTTGGCAATGGAAATGGATTACTGATTTGTTTCTGACCTAGGTTACACTGTACAACTATGTGGTAGTCTTTTGTAAGAAGAAAAAAATTAAATAATGAAAGGACTTGTCAGCTTGTTTCCTGCTCTGTTTTTAGGGTATTTCCGCCAGAGGGTTCGGAATTAATTTTATGATGCCTTTGAATAAACTCATAACTTGTAAATTTCTGAACTCTGACTAGAAAAACAAAACAAAACAAACAGACAAACCCCCCCCCCTCAGAATTCCTTCTGGGAAAGTCCACGACATCTCCTCAGTGCTGAGTTCAGCATGTGACTTCAAATCAACATGGTTGCTCACAGCATCATCAGAAAACAAAGTAGCATATTTTTTTTTTGACATTTTTAAGTGAGATATACTGTATATACAGTTGCGGTCAGAAGTTTACATACACTCTTCATGAACATGAATGTCATGGCAATATTGGGCTTTCAATAATTTCTTTGAACTGTTCTTTTTCTGGGGCAGAATGATTGTACAACATATATCTTTTTTTTAAAAAAAACAAAAAAACAAGAATTTGGTTCACAAGTTTTAATTTATTGGGGTTTTCTGTGGTCAAGACAAGGTCAAAATTATACATACAGGTTCAAAAATATACATACAGCACACCTAATATTTAGTTGAATATCCCTTAGCAAGTTTCACTTTAAACAGATGCTTTTATTAGCCATCCACCAACTTCTGGGAGATTTCTGTTTGGATATTTGACCACTCTTCTTGGCAGAATTGGTAAAGTTCAGTGACATTTGTTGGTTTCCTGGCCCTGACTCGACTTGTAAGCACAGTCCACAAATTTTCGATAGTGTTGAGATCAGGACTTTGGGAAGGACATTCCCAAAGCTTAATGCTAGCCTGCTTTATCTATTCCACAACCAGCTTTGATGTGTGTTTGGGGTCATTGTCCTGCTGGAACACCTAATTGTGTCCAAGTTTCAACCGTCTGGCTGGTGGTTTGAGATTATGCTGAATAATTTTAAGGTAGTCCTCCTTCTTCATTATTCCATCCACTTTGTGCAATGCACCAGTTCCACTGGCAGCAAAACAGCCCCAGAGCATAATGCTACCACCACCATGCTTAACAATTGGTACAGTGTTCTTTACGCCACCAAACATACCTCTGGTCATTGTGGCCAAACAACTCAATCTTTATCTCATCTGACCATAAAACTTTCCTCCAGAAGGCTTTTTCTTTGTTCATATGGTCAGCCGCAAACTTTAGTTGGGCTTGAAGGTGTCACTTATGGAGCAGAGGCTTCTTTCTTAGACGGCAGCCTTTCAGTCCATGGCGATGTAAAACTCGCTTGACTGTAGACGATGACACTTCTGTTTCAGCAGCTTCCAGTTCATGGCAGGCCTGTGCCTTGGTGGTTCCTGCGTATTTCCTGACAATCCGAAACAATTTCCTCTCAGCTGAGAGTGACAGTTTGGGTCTTCTTCCAGACCTTGGCAAAGTGGCTACACTTCTCAATAACTTGTACTTACATACAATTGTTTGAACTGATGATCTTGGAATCTGCAGTTGTTTAGAAATGGCTCCAAGAGCCATCCACCATCCTCTTTTTCAGATCTGCACTGTCCTCCTCGGACTTTCCCATATTACTGTGTGTTGGTCAAGCCAATGAGTGCTGTCAAACAAACCCTTTTTATGTTGGGACAGAGAACCTGCTAGTTGTAGTCAATCATAATCACTAACAGGAAATTAAGGTCTTGGTAACTTGGAACTTTCAGCACCACTGAATTAATAACATAAGTGTTTGTATGTATATTTTTGACCCTGTATGTATAAGTTTGGTCCTGTGTTAACTACAGAAACCCAAAATAAATTACAAGTTGTGAACCAAATTCTTGTTTTTTTATTATTAAAGATGTATGTTGTGCAATCATTCTGCCCCAATCATTCAAATTATTGAAAGCCCAGTATTGCCATGACATTCATGTCCATGATTGTATGTAATAAGTGTATGTAAACTTCTGACTGCAACTGTATTCGTATTTGCTTTAGAGAAATCAACATACAAATATGTCAGCTTGTTAAATCTATAACTGAGTATACTGTTCGCTGTATTAGAGGAGGTAACTCACAGTTAGCTTGCTAAATTTTTACTAACAAATGACAGACATGGAAGTATCTATGTTTTTTCCACTTTGTAGCTCAGACGCACTGAGGTCGAAAACAACATAGCTCCGACATCCCACTTCCGAGTGGGAAGTTGAACACAGCATTAGTCCCTGTGCCATAGTTCCAGGAACCTTTTTAGTGCTCTTAAATTTTTGAAGACCAACAACTTTTTAAGCTTGACATACTGAACATCAGTGATTGATGCATCACGAAATGAAAACTGTTTAGCCAATAATGAATTACTACAGCCTACGAAATGCTCACAAACCAGGAACCCATTCAGGAACGTGTAGTTCTTTTTCAGTTGTTCTGGAACACTTTCTGTCCAGAAAAGTTTCCATTTTTGGAACATCCGAGGAAACATGGCTACTAGTCCACCCCAGTTGTCTGGGCAGTTTACTGTCACAACATTTACATCTGTGCCAGTGCTGACATCACATTCCCCACACCACCCTGAAAGAGAGAAAACGTTTTTTTAAAAATGAAAGTGGTTATGAGAGAGAACTTGATTATATAGTTTGTTCAACTGTTGATTTGCTGATAGCTGTGTGTAGAAAGAGATAAAGAAATGGAAAAAAAGGGTCTGCCAAAGACAAGTGAAGTACATGACAGCAGGGGAGAGGAAAGAGGAAAAGGGAGGGGAAGTAGAAAAGTTCTTAGGGCTTGTTTATATGCAGCAAGTTGCCAGGCACAGGGCAGTGGGATTATGCGTTCACCCTCAGGTTTTCCTTTTGTAGGGGGCACTTAAACAAGGCACACCCATCTCTGGAGTGTACTTACATAGTACATAGCATTATGGAACATGTGTGCATACTCACACTCACATACATAACACATCCCTGAAGCCTCAGCACACACATCTTTGGCACATATACTCTGATACACTTCATTAGAGTGCACAGCACACCCTTCCCATGCCTTACGAGAGCTGATCTCAGCAGGAACGAGCCTTGAACGTAGACCTAGTATCAGATTCTTCCTAACGACTGACTCTGATTTAGCTCTAATACATATTATTATAAAGCAGAAGTTAAGATGGTGTTTTTTTATATACATTATTTACAGTATTGCTCCAGTTGTCATGCTGCTCTTTTGAGGATCTGCGTTGACTTCAGTCAGTTTTCTATGTGTGTGCAAAAAGATTGGTGCCTGACTCAGGAGAGGATGAAGAACAGACAGGCATTAGGACCCTGAAGACTAGGTCAGAGGACACTGGTGCTTCCTTTCAGAGAGGCTGCTGTGTGAATAGTAAACTTGTTTCCATCAAAAAAGACATACAATCGTTTAGCAAATGTTGTTCATTAATCATGTAATACATGAAATCCACAATACACAGAAGCTTCACCAGTTTTGTTATTGATCTGAGACCGTGACCTTAGTATTATAAGGTTCAACACGTGTAAAGAATGAATGCTAAATAGAACCTTATAATATTAAAGTCTTATGTCATAGCAAGTACCACATTCTGACTGATTTTAAATCAGTGTTGAATACTCTTTTCAGCAGAAAGTCACTAATGCCTGCTCAAAAGTCACTAGCAGTCGCCAGATGATGTCATAGACTACTTTGAATATTCACTGAATCAAAATGATCATTTGCATATCAAAAGGTGTTACAGAGACACTGAGAACAGAATAGAAAACAATATAAATTATATCTTAGAGAAAGAAGAAGTCATTGTTCATGGCACCTCAAACAAACTATTTATATATTTACAAAAGAATTTATGTCAAGAAATGAAGCAGTGGAAGTGAGTAGTACACAAAGGAAACAATTCTGGAACAATTAATATAGTTAAGAAAAGAGTTGTAGAATAAAGAAGTGCATAGGTGTCACAAACAATGCTGATCAGTGACTGTTTGTTGGGAACAACTTCATCAACTGAGTCAGGCTTTACACACTGGTGGTGAGTTGACCAAACCTGCTTATCTCAACTCATATAACCAGCAGCTGTGATGTGAGGTGGAGAAACGTACGGAGTACAGGACAGTCGCTAATTCCCGCTCAAAGACTTGCTAGATTTGTTGCTAAATATTTTTTTTAAATAAGGTTGGCAACCCTTTTTTACAGATGGAGAGTAATAATAGGGTAATTTTTAGTGACCAGCATCTTTATAAATCTAGACAAGTTTGTGTTTCTACTAGCATGAGTATTCAAATGTTACCTAAGCTTGTACTGTGGGGAGTTGGGTTGCATTGTTTGTGAATTGTTATCAAAATATTGACCTTTTTAATACTAATTTAAATGTTCTTTGAGCACTCTGACCAATATCTATGGTGTTTTGGTCAACCTTTCTATTAGCATAATCCAAAAACAGATGCATAGTTTGGTCAGATTAATCCAGACTAATATTTAGCTGTGACACATCAGTGCTTCACAGTTTGTCTTTAATATACTCGAAGGCATGGCACAATCATAATGCTCAGTGTTCCATGCAATATGCATTTATATAAATTTTATGTTTTTCATTTAAGTTTCAGAATACCTGGCTTGAGCTCTTTTTTTTTTTTTAATTTCATAAACATGCACTACACCTTTAAGGGGTTTACTGGACTTCATTTCTGATGTTTATATGAGATTTTTATTTTTTACAACAAATTCCAGCTATGCTTCTTCTCTTGTTCTACTTCAAATATGCTTTCAACTTTGCCTCTGACATCTGTTTTAGACAACCATTGGACTCGTGCCAAGAGTTGCTTTAAAGCTGTTGTCACAATTTCTGATGTTTCACACAAAGCTATTCGGCTCACGCACCCTGAAGAGAACCTGAAAGCAACTGTTTGAGTTCTGCTAGGCCGGGCTGAAGGGCTCCTGGCAAGAGCTCGCTTCACCCTTGCTCTGAACTACCCCGTTTGCTCTTAACGCAGCACAAATGGTTCTCGCAAAAAACACTGTCCAAGTTTCCATACAAATGTGAGCAATGCCTCAAATGTCAACTTTTTCCTCTCCCAAAGTGAGGAGATTAAAGATGGCAGACAGAGAAGGGAAAGGAGAACAGAGATCCATCCAAAATCAGTGCACACACCCGTCCCTCCCACCCACCTCCTGGGCTGCAGAGATGAATAAGGAGATTATCAGGCATTTAACATTCTGACAGATTCAGCATCCAGCTCACTGGGAGGTAGGAGAAGGAGTTGTGATCTTATTGTTTCTAACTTTAAGATCTAGCCAAGTGGTCTTAAGTCAGGATACCTACAAGAGGTTAGGGATTAAAGAGAACTCCAAAAACTATGGTAGTAGTCATTAGGGTGTGTCCCAATTAAACCATCCTCATCATCATCCTTTATAGTGATGTTTATCACTGTGTTTGGGGAACTAGGTTCAAGTGTGACTGCAGTTAGAAAAAGGGCTCATGAGCTGTTCATAGGTGGCATGGCCGGAAGAAATCTGGGGTATTCCACAAATCCAGTCCCAGAGCATCATTTCAGAATAAATTATAATGTTTTTCAGCTCAGCCTGTTAGGTTCTCATACACAGATGAGAAATTAGGTAGGTATGTGGATTAGGATTTAAGTGGAGGCAATAAGGATCAGAGATTAGAGATTTTTTTATTCAATTTTTTCTCCTCCCTCCTTTCAGGTATATCCAGATGATGCTGGTGATGTGTAATCCTCTGCAGGTGAGTTGAATTAAAGCAACTCAGTCATATTGTGTATCATAAATCACACATAATTTGTGAAGAATCCACACATTACAGTATTTTATAGACTAAATTTGCAAGACTTTTTGCCTTATTTAGTCAGAATCAGAAAGCCAGAAATAAAAAAAAAAAACAACTTATATTAAATAAAAATAACTTTAAAAGACTTTAAATCTTCAAAAAAAAAAAAAACAATAAATGTATATGGTGAATGCTTAATGCCAGGGAGTAGCTACTTCTGGAGTGGAGGTTATAATAGTGCAACCTATCTAACTTTCTGTCCATATATTAATGATTCACACATTTAATTCATTCCAGAATTAATTTTTTTTTTTTTTTTTTTTTTTACAACTATGGGAAGCTTTAAACTGTTCAAGGAAGCGAATTCTCAACATGGGAGCTAAGAACCCCTGTTCTGAGAGTTTCTGTTGTATTTCTAAAAATCTACCTTTGTGAGAGAAGTGAGATATCAGGGCGTAGGAGAGATAAGACACCTGCATGTATGTTCCTTTGCCTGCAGGTGTTCGGAGTTGATGGCGTGAACTTCAGCATGCACGTGGAGAATCAGACTCGTGCACGAGACCCCATGAGCCGGCGACAGCCCCGAGTCTACCAGCTCTACAGTCGCACCAGCTGTAAACATGTCCAAGTGCTTGGCCGAAGAATCAGTGCCCGCGGGGAGGACGGAGACAAATTTGGTAACAACATACACACGTACACAACAGGCTCTGGACCACTCACTCACTCCAGGGTTGCACAAAAATGGCTACATTTTACATAAAACTTGTGCAATATTGAAATCAGTTATTTAGTAAGTTATTCAACCAATTTAGTTTAAGTACTCTGGCATTTTATCATTTGTCGCTGTACATTGTACATTAAAGAACAGCTCTTTAGTGATAGTAATTGAGTGTTAATATTTTAATTACTAAATATAAATACAATTATATGCCAAATAATAAAAAAATACAGTAAATATACAATCACAGGTAATTAACTGCACAATTAGTTCATCCCTACTCACTCCATTTATTTACTTTTCTGGCTTTCTTTCATTGTTTCCTCCCTTTCTGTCTGACTCACTGTGTCTGTCTTTTTCAATCCCATTCACACGGTACAGAAAAGAACAGAAAAATAATGTCTTAGAAGGAAAAGTATGTATCTGCAGACAAGATGTTGGCAAATCGACTCGAAGACGAATATCTTGCTTATTCTGTTGCACAGAGACAGTCTCACATACAGCAAGGAAAAAGGTAGTGAGGAACGTGTGTGTGGAAAACAAACACCTCAGCAACTGCTGACACTGTGATTCATGAAAGGGGGGGGTGTTGTTGGAAAGAATGAAAGAGAGAGGAAGAGGGAGTGTGAGATGGATACAGCAAAGTCAGCGCTGGGTGTGAGTGTGTTAGCAGCTCATCTCCAGATTGATCTCTCCATTGATCCGACGTTTCGCCTGTGGGTTTTTTCCCTTGAATGGTTTTAAACAGCGTGCTGACCATGTCCTCCCCCTCTCCCTCTTTCCTTCTTTCACTTTTACCCCTCATCTCACCTCTCACCATCCATCTATCCATCTATCCATCCCTCCATACATCCTCCCCCACTCTTTCTGGATGCTGTCTGATGCACTGCAAAGCCACACAATCAATGGCAGAGGAAGTTGAAAGATGATATGTACCTACCTAGGTGACTTTACTGTAGTACTGATGGCTAATACATTTACTTACACTACAAGGCTTTTTCATCTGTTTTTATTTCCGGTGCTTTTGTGTTTTTAAAGACTTTTTACTTAGTTTCATACATACTACTCATTCAATTCTCCCTGGCAGTAATGGGATAAATTAGAAAGATGGAGAGTGATAGCGAAGATTGGGGGAAGAGAAAAGGGAGGCAGAGAAAGAGCTTATTGATCGGTGCTGACCTCTGCACTCGTAAAAGGTCATCTAGGATCTCGTTTTAGAGGTTTATGTTTAAACAGGCACAACCCTTGTGAAAGCCTACATGAATGAAACCGAGGCACACACACACATATGCCTACTATGCAATTACTAAATGACTTTGATACTAAAATAACCTCTTGGGAGGAAAAAGATTGTTACACACATCATTACCTGACACTATCAGGAAAAAGGACAAAATGGATATGTGACTTAAGAAGGTTAACCAGCCACTTATTGCTGGGCAATATCATTATATATATATATATATATATATATATATATATATATATATATATATATATATATATATATATATATATATATATGGTCAATATCATGATATTTTGTCAGTACTCCTTTAACATTATGACTACATAGTATCTGTAGTAATAAGTAGATAATTGAGATAATTGACATTGTCCCCCTTTTAAGAATTTATTGTTGTACACAGTAATGCTTTAAAAATGTAACCACTGCTGTTTGCTTAATTATGATGATACTAGTATTATAATATGGTTTTATATACTTCTAATGCCACTTTCAGTCACAGTGGGGTTTAAACTGCTAAAAATATCTCCTGAGGGTTTTATCTCCTCAGCAGATTTATGTCTGCTCTTTTCCACAAATACTGCTAACCGTGTTAATGTTAGCACAGGAAGTCAATCATTATAGACTTAAAGCAATCATTAAAGGCTAGTTATTCAGTTTCTGTGTGGTATTTACGACAGTTCTCAAACTCACAACCTAAACTCAAACCATCTTGAACAGCCAATCTGAAATTAACTTAATGTTTATGTTTGGAGGAAAGAGTGAATGTTTTACCTGAAACAGTAACCTCATACATTCCCAACATTATTGTAATACTTAAACTTAAGTGTTTATAAACCTAAAGTTTCTCTATCACATCAGAAATGTATGTGCGATTACCATGGACAAGAAATATGTACCTCGTGTACAATGTTCCCAGGACTTTGAGAAAAATGGAAAAGTTGAAGAGTAGTTTTATAACTACATCAATAAATATCTAAGAAATGTGACTATACAACACAAATTAAAAGATACAAGTAGTACACTCTTAAAAATAAAGCTCTTAGGATTAGACAGACATGGCTGAAAATATTAATGAAGCTGTTCTTATGGAGCTGTATGGAGTTTTATCCAAATTTCCCAAACTGCAGCATTATAATTACGCATATCACCACAAATGTTTCCCTCTGAACAAGTAGATCCATCTATGAAAGAATGCATTATACTGTTTTAGGCTTCAATTTGCAAATGCATTTGACTGAAGTATTAATGACAAATAATGTGTTGTGCGTAAACGTTCCCAGAGCAACTGCGCTTAGATGTCCATTATAAGTGAATTTAGAGTAAGCTGGTTATTTTTTCTTTTCCCAGTACATGAAAATGTGTAGAACCTCTTAGAATAGAAATCATACATACTCTGATGATGAGATAAATGGAGCTTGTGTTGAAAAATGCTGGAGTATTCCCTTAATTCAAATTCTCCCAATAAATTATGTTTCTGTTTAAATAAAAGTTGAATTAACTATTGTCTAGGTGATTGGAGGTGACAACCAATTGAACCAAAAAATATTTTAGACAAAGATTGCATTGGGGGGTAGGGGTGGGGGCTGATGACGACACAGTGGCTTAGTGGTTAGCATATTTGCCTCATACCTCAGGGGTTGGGGGCTTGATTCCCACCTCTGCCCTGCATTCGTGGAGCTTGCATGTTATCCCCGTGCTGCAGGGGCTTCCTCTGGGTACCCCGGTTTCCTTCCCCCTTGTATACTGTTTGGCATCTCTAAATTGTGCAGACTGTGTGTGCAAGTGTGCCCTGCAATGAGTTGGCACCCCATCCAGGGTGTCCTCCACATGTATATTGGTTAATAACATACTAGTTGAATAAAGGTCAGTAGTCAGAGAGTACTATAATCACCATCTTAAATTACTATAAGAAACCTCAGCAAGACAGACAGAAGGAAATATCTGGATTGTCACCTACTGTTTTTTTCTTGTCATTATGTGTTCAGTGACAGTGTTCCATGTACTGTATTTCTTTTGTAACGTCCGTCTGTATGCCTGTCTTTCTGTCCCTTCACAAGCCCAGCTTGTAGTGGAGGCAGACACATTCGGCAGCCAGGTGCGAATCAGGGGGAAGGAGACCAACTACTACCTGTGTATGAACCGCAGGGGCAAACTTGTAGGCAAGGTGACACATCTCTATGTTAGCTAAAGTCACTTCATTTCATTCTCTGTGTGGACAATGAGTTCATGGCAAACTGACAAGTGCTATCTCTCTCTCTCTCTCTCTCTCTCTCTCTCTCTGGCTTTGTCTTTTCTCTGTGTGGATGTTTTTTTCCTGGATTTTCCTAGAAGGCCAGTAATCGCAGTGAGGACTGTGTCTTTATTGAGATGGTGCTTGAGAACAACTACACAGCATTAATGTCAGCACGTTACAAAGACTGGTATGTGGGCTTTACCAAGAGGGGGCGACCTCGTCGTGGCCCACAGACGCTTCTAAACCAACAAGACGTTCATTTCATGAAGCGCCTTCCTCCAGGGGAGCAGCCGGACCACATGCCATTTCGTTTCACCACTGTCAGCAAGAGGAGCAAAAGAGTCCGTGCTGCGCGACCACGCTAACTTGCGCTTCAATAAAGCTAAAAACCCACTGTCCCTCTAAGGGACACTGATAACATTTAAATCAGGGCCTTGCAACAAAAGACAGCCCTAGACTACATCCCAGTAAATGGGACCATGATAATGTTTAAATCAGGACCTGCTAAGGAAAAAAATAGACTAATGGGACCATGTTAATGCTAACAGGACCTGATGTGGATGGAAAGTCCAACCCCAGTTCACTGGTTAAACGTGGAGCGCTTTTCTTTTGAAGATCATGCTGTACAGTTGTACTGTAGCATTCTCCAGTAAACAGGATCTAAACTGGACCAGCTATTATACCAAAAATGTGCTATTCCCCACCAGAGCCTTGACTTTAGCCTGGCACCAACATGCTAAACCAAGCCCAAACATGATGCAGCGATGAGTTGTAGACATTTTCTATGGACTAAAGAAACAGAAAAACTGACAACTAACAACCCTCAATACAGCGTGGGAGACACCGGACTCTACAGTCTACTAACCAACCTCTCATAAAGACAGTTCTCTCTTACACACAGCATAGTCTTCACTCAGGATTCCCAGAACAAGATTCATGAAAATGTGACTGTGAGAGAAGAATGAATCTTCTGGAATCATTTAGAGGGGTGTGAGATTTAAATTCAGTAAGGATTAAAAAAAGACTCCGGAGTGGAATAAAGGAGAGACTACATTTGAAATCTCTCCTTCTCCCCCTGCCTGCAAGCTAGTATGAATTTAAGACTGCGTGCATGTGTGTATGTGAGTGTGTGTGTGTTTGTGTATCTAAAAGAGTGTTTCAGGTTGCACCAAAGACCACATTGGATGCTCCCACAGATGACGTTGCAGAGTACATCTGCGTAGGTGACCTTAAGGGGAACAAATGTGCTTGCCTTTGTCTGGAAGAACCTACTAAAACTGGAATGTAATAATAATAATAATAATAATAATAATAATAATATTAAAAGGCCAAGAAAGTCCTTAGTAAGCTGCACCAAAAAAATTAACTATTGACCAAAGAGAACTGGAGACCAGTGATCAATATGACTATACCCCGCACCCTAAAACTCCTGAATCCAGCAGCCTATCAGAGTGCAGGACTTAGCAGTGGGACAGGAAAGGGGCGGAGTCTTCCCTCTATATCCCTTTTGCTTTTGAAATGACAGAAGGAGCAATGTTCCTGTTTGGATTCCAACTGGAATGCTGCTAATGTAAAATTCAGACAAAGTACCAAAGTCATATATGTTATTGTTAAAAGGAAAAAAACAAGCATTACAATAAGTAAAACTATATATATATATATATATATATATATATATATATATATATATATATATATATATATATATATATATATATATAAGAGTAAAAGCTAAATAAGTGACTGCTACTATATTTGTTGTTACTATAAAGTTTATTTCAGTTATTTATTTCATCTGTGTGTATGGCAATCTTTCTTAAGCCAGTAAACTCTACGGAAAGTGTCTGTTTTAAAATATGCCTACAGTGTCTGTCTGTCTGTCTTTATTATTTACTGTGCAATGGTTTTCAAAAAACATATTTATTCAGAATTGGTCAAAACAGAAGTAATAATTACCAGCATCATGATAACCAGAGAGTGACATGGTGCAGCAGGTAGTGTTGTTGCCCCGCAGCTCCAGGTTCCCCAGTTTGATGCCTGGAGTTTCCCATGTCGTTCATATGGGTTTCCTCCATGTTCTTTGGTTTCCTTCCACTTCCCAAAAACATACACTAAATTTCCATTAGGTGTGAATGTGTGTGTGCAATGGGCTGGTGGCCCATTTAGGGTGTGGCCACTGAAAAAACAAGAAAGGAAAACATTTTCTATTATGAAATAATTCAAGGGCCTCCTGATTTCTGGATAAAGATTATAATAAGTTATCCTCTAAAGCTACACGCAGCCATGACAGATGAGACAATTATTCCAGCAAACACACACACACACACACGCACAGATCCCTGTTTCGGCTGGTGGCAAATGTAGGCCTGCTATCTGTGAATCATTAAACGATTCTCGCACACACTTACGCACACACTACCATCACTTCCAACCTGTAATCCCGGCAATTCCACTCAGCTGACTCAGCAGGAAAGTGGAGGGTTCAGAGAAGGAGGGTGAGCGAGGGAAGAAGGGAAACAGAAAAGGGGGAAGAGAGATCGAAAACGGCCTCTGGAAGCGGCATGGTGGAAAGATTCCACAGCCAAACCCAGAGGAAGGTGTATGGTAAGGCTGCAGCAGGAAGGAATGTTAAAAATTTGCGTGAGAACTGAGTAGTGACCCGGGACCTGCAGGAATTATGGGGGAAAAAAAACATATCCCAAAAACCCACAGGAAACACACGCCCTACATCACACACCACCAGAAGCATATACGAATCATATAGTAATCACAGACCCACATATGTGTGTGAACACAGGAACCTGCGTCAGCATATTAGAGAAAGTCACATACATCAGGAGCATAATACATTACACTATGGATTACTTAAAGGGTCCACCCATCTCTCACAAACATACAATACATTCAAATGTGAAACAACACACAATGCACACGTCTGTAAGCATTGCTGTCATACATGCACTTGATATGATTGCTACCGAAAATCCACCGTGCAGCCACTAATACATACATAGTGTGCCCTCTAAATGCAAAACATCGCTCAGCGCAGAGAACCACAAATGCATGACCTCACACACAATAGTGGTAAACCACAACAACAGTAGAACCCAGGAGCCAGACCCACAATGTAAAGTGAATGATTAAATATGCACACAAAATGCCCTCACAATTGCACACCCACCACAAGTGACATGCGTTATGCACACACGCACACATACAGATGCACACAATACATCATGACCTAACCGTAATGTTTTAAACAACTACAAGCTCTTTTAAACTTTGGCAACTGGTTTTAGGGAGTTGGCAAAGAAATCTAGAAAAAGATAAACACACAAAACAAGGACATATTTAACATGGATTAGTAACAACTAAATAAATCTGTGTGTAAATTAGAAACAGTTTTGTCTCTGGATTGCCTCTGCTGAAAACATTTTTGCATCTGCCCTCGTTTTAGTTAAGGAGTAGTACAGCATTTTTAAACTTAATATCTATCTACTGCATCTGTGTCAGTCAAGAACAAGATGCAGGACAATAATTGCCTTTTCCTGAGAAAGAATGAAACAAAACTCACTTACAAAACTCACAGAAACAAACATAAATGGGCCTTATATTGTCAATCTTTTAATAAAGATGAATGTAAGTTGTTTTTGTAGATTCCTGCCAAATTTATGAAAGTTTCAGTAATGATGATTTTCTTCATACTCTTGTGTATTTTGATAAATGACAACCACCTGTAAATTACTAAGCACGTTCACGGCATGGTTGATTTCCACTGCGATTCCCACAAAACTTCATACAAAGCAAACCTCACAGAAAGCTGAAAACGACACAATGACGACTGAACAGTGAAATAGCACTTTTAGATAGAATGGTTCTTTTCTCAGTACTTGGAAATTTGGTGATATTGTTGTCCACGGAAATTGCCCATATGCCATCTACAGGTATTCCTTTAACTGGATAAGACATTTCTGAAGTTAATTAAGCGGGCTGAAGAAGAAGAAGCATCAATATGTAAAAAGCAGGGTCACTCAAGGACCTGAATTGGGAAACACAGAACTAAGACACTATTTAATCAGTAGCTGTGCCGCCTACATACTCTGAAGTGAGTTCTTGCAGTTGTACATTGTTGCAACTTGTCTGATGACATTGGAATACTGCACCCATAAAATTATGATTGCAGGAAAGGACATCGAGTAAACCACTACATTTTTTTTTAGTAAAATGAGGCTGCCAAATGTAAGAACTGCAATCATGAACTCAGAGACAACTAAAAAATAAACATAAGAATAGAAAAATGTTTCATCGTTGCAAACACCCGGGTGGCCACTCTCTGTATGTTCCACCAATAGATTCTTGGAAACCCTTAAATGTAGCTGCAGGCACATTTTAATTTATTCACTTTTCATCTTCATTTCTAATTATCTAATCACTCAAATGCTTTTAACAGAAGTCACAGCAGGTAAGTCCAGGCTTGTTCTGATTGGAGTGAACCCAGGTCGTTTAATACACGAACTATGGAGGTACAATGGAGCAACGCTACCACCTGTGGGCTTTTCGGAGAACTTATTATTAGATCACACTACCCTGGTTAGTCAGATATGGCAGCTCCAGTGTGGATTTGATGGATGTGTATGGCCAGATTAGTTCTATAGATTTGCAAGTGTCAGATGTCCTAACAATAATCAATTAGGATTTGCCATGTTTGAACACCTCTCCTAAATTAATACTCCTTTATTCCAACCACTAAATCCCCTAATTTTCATCCTCAATGCACACATGGGCTATTGCAAGAGATGCATTCCTGGCTGATACCCTAAAACCAGCCACAATCTTTTTTTCTTTTTTTTTTTTTTGGGGGGGGGGGGGGGGGGGGGGGGGCTGTTTTAGATTTAACTGCAAAGATATAATCTAGAAAGTTAATGACAGGGAAACAGAGTTGAAGGTATGCATTCATCCAAAACTACATTGGAAGAATCTAAAGTGTAGAGAACATAAAACAGGGCCAGTCTGATTGGTTTAGGAAACAGAGGCCTTCTGGCTGTGTGCATTTTCCCTCAGACAGGCGCAATGCTAAAAGATTTGTCTCTCTTATTTTGAGAGAACTACAAATAAAGATCGACAAATACGGTAAACAGGATTCGTGAGACACGGAAGTTTGTATTTACAGATGTTGTTATACAGGTGTGTTCATTTAAAGATGTTTTTATACAGACATACAATCCCCCCACCCCCCTTTGTGTCTTCATTGGCTAAGTAGAATGGAGAAAGCACACAGTTTTACCATACTTGTTAAGTAAAGTAAGGCTCAAACGCGGCTACACTTCCTGAGGGTTCTCAGGAAGTACAATCTGGACTCCAATCTGCTGCTGATCTTCTACCGCTCGTCCGTCGAGAGCCTGCTAACATACTGCATCATGGTGTGGTACGGTAGCTGCACTGCAGCAGACAGGGAGAGGCTTCAGAGAGTAGTAAGAGCAGCACAGAAGATCATTGGCTGCCCTCTCCCCTCCCTGATGGATATTTACACTTCCCGTTGCCTCAGCAGAGGAAAAACCATCATTAAGGACAGTTCTCACCCTGGCTTTGATCTGTTCAATCTGTTGCCCTCAGGGAGACGTTACAGGTGCATCAAAACAAGGACTAGTAGATTTAAGAATAGTTTCTTCCCGAAAGCTATTACCATGATAAACAAACACATGTACTGAGTCCACAGCATATGTATATAGTGTCTCAAAACTGTTGCCCTCAGGGAGACGTTACAGGTGCATCAAAACAAGGACTAGTAGATTTAAGAATAGTTTCTTCCCGAAAGCTATTACCATGATAAACAAACACATGTACTGAGTCCACAGCATATGTATATAGTGTCTCAAAACTGTGCATTTCATAGTACCTCCCCCATCCACCCCAATATCTATCTTGCATATCTATCTTGTATATCTTGTTTATTTATCTTGTTTATTTATCTTCTTTATTTATCTGTGTATTATCTGTTTATTCTTCTTGTTTATTGAATGTACATGTTTGCACGGAACAAAAAGGAGTGGCACTTAATTTCATTGTACATATGTATAGTGACAATAAAAGGCATTCATTCAAGTATAGAGAGAGTGAGTGACTGCGTCAGTGTGGCTAAGTCAGGGGTCGGGAACCCCTGGAACCTTATGGCTGTTTTGGTGATTACCTATGGCTCAACGGCGGGGGAAAATAAATAAAAACATCCACGAATCACGAAAGCTTGTGTGTCAATTCAATTAAAACTCTACATATTTTAAAATATTACATAAATCATAATCGATGCACGTTTGTCATGTAGACACCAACCAATCACAATGTGGCACAACAAGCTCAAATTTCATTGGACAATGTGGAGCACAGCCGTAATTTCCAGGTCTAATACCCTACGGTTGAAAACTACATAGCCAGTCTGTTTACAGTTTTTGTTGTTGTTGTTGTTTTTATTGCTCTGCCATCTGAAAAGGTTCCCGACCTCGGAGCTAAGTGATCACTTCACTTTGACCTCTGACCGCTTGTACAGTCTGACATTTTAATCATTAATCATCTTACTCTCAGTTTGTGGTATTCTTACTCGGAAATGGAACTTCCCACGTGTCAATATTGCTGACGCCAAATATTACTTTCACTTTGTAAATAAGGTTCATCGTACTAGTTAAGTAGGCTGTAGAGTGAGTGTGTCAGTGCGTCAGTGTAGCTGCGTGGTTACTTCGTGAATCTATCCGCTGACTCTCGAGTCTTGGGTTCGAACCACTGGTGCCGTCTGACGTTTTAATCATTTATAGAAAAATTGTTTTTTAGGAAAACAATATATACATACATATATGTCATACTAACACTTTTTATTTATGTTGTTGTTGTTTTTAAACAAATGTGAAATGACTAAAAGTAAAAAAAGACGACGTGTATCCTTCTTTCCAGTAAGAAGAATTGGAAGTCGCATTAATGGTAAGTAGTGTTCAATTGACTCTTACGTAGGCTACTGCATCTTGTATTAAATTAAATGAGCTCCAAATGCCACCTACAGGCCTATTCGGGGAAATGCAGGCTGTTAAGTCACTAACACGCAAAATGTGAAATGGCCTTTATTACGTTACCACTTTTTATCATTATGCAATATTAGTGAAGATTACTACTACTACTACTACTACTACTAATAATAATAATAATAACAAGACATGTATAAAAACGTCAACAATATGTTTTTCTCTGGCTCTTTAAGGGGAAAAAAATCATAAGTTTTTTTGTTGCTTTTATTGCTCTGCCATCTGAAAAGGTTCCCGACCTCGGAGCTAAGTGATCACTTCACTTTGACCTCTGACCGCTTGTACAGTCTGACATTTTAATCATTAATCATCTTACTCTCAGTTTGTGGTATTCTTACTCGGAAATGGAACTTCCCACGTGTCAATATTGTTCACGCCAAATATTACTTTCACTTTGTAAATAAGGTTCATCGTACTAGTTAAGTAGGCTGTAGAGTGAGTGTGTCAGTGCGTCAGTGTAGCTGCGTGGTTACTTCGTGAATCTATCCGCTGACTTTCGAGTCTTGGGTTCGAACCACTGGTGCCGTCTGACGTTTTAATCATTTATATAGAAAAATTGTTTTTTAGGAAAACAATATATACATACATATGTCATACTAACACTTTTTATTTTCTTATGTCCTTATAATAATAATATATATAATATTGTAACATATAATATACTATATATATATATATATATATATATATACTGGTGTGTCTGCGCGTCAGCGTAGCCAAGCGGTTACTTCCAGTGAATTCTATTCGCTATCTCGGGCAACCAGGTTCGAACCGCAGGCGCTGTCTGACGTTTTCATAATTTCTAGATAATTAAATTGTGAACATCTTTTAGGTGAAATTATTAGGGCTAATACTCTTCGTAATTTCAGTTTGTGATATTGTTAAATGACATGCTTGCCACTATTTCTGACCATGTCAACCTTTTAAAAGTTATTTTCCTTTAAACATCTCTTTATGTCTATTTATGTCTGCGTTGTGACTTATAAAAAAGCTATTCTGTTAAATACATCCCTAAATATATATATAAACCATTCTGCTATCCAGATGGGCCGATTTGAGTATTTCTCTGTTTTTTTTCTATTTCTCAGTATTTCTCTAGAGTTTACACACAATGCTGTGAAAACAAACAAACAAACAAACAAGCAAACAAACCAACACTGAGTGAGTGTGCGACAGTTCTGTGGGTTGAAACACCTTGTTGATAAGAGAGGTCAGAGGAAAGTGGCCAGATTTTTCAAGCTGCCTGCGATATACTAATTAAAATAAGCACTCTTTAGAACCGTGGTGAGCAGAAAAAAAGATCTCAGCATTCACAAAACATTGAACCTGGATGGGCTACAACAGCAGAAGACCAAATCAGGTTCTCTCATGATCATTCAGCGGTGAAATGGATAGGAATTACCGCAATATAATTTTGACATACTGTATCTCACAAAAGTGAGTACACCCCTCACATTTTTGTAAATATTTGATTATATCTTTTCATGTGACAACACTGAAGAAATGACACTTTGCTACAATGTAAAGTAGTGAGTGTACAGCTTGAGTACCAGTGTAAATTTGCCGTCCCCTCAAAATAACTCGACACACAGCCATTAATGTCTAAACCGCTGGCAACAAAAGTGAGTACACCCCTAAGTGAAAATCTCCAAATTGGGCCCAAAGTGTCAATATTTTTTGTGGCCACCATTAATTTCCAGCACTGCCTTAACCCTCTTGTGCATGGAGTTCACCAGAGCTTCACAGGTTGCCACTGGAGTCCTCTTCCACTCCTCCATGACGACATCACGGAGCTGGTGGATGTTAGAGACCTTGTGCTCCTCCACCTTCCGTTTGAGGATGCCCCACAGATGCTCAATAGGGTTTAGGTCTGGAGACATGCTTGGCCAGTCCATCACCTTCACCCTCAGCTTCTTTAGCAAGGCAATGTTTGTCTTGGAGGTGGTCATACAAAAACTGTGGCATTTTTAAACATATTTTTTTGTTCTTCTTTTCTAAATTGTTCGATAGCATACCATACCATTATGTAAGACGCTTTAGTCACGACTCACAAATGTGAGTAAGGGATAGAGAACAGACATAAGGCAGTTTTTTTTTTACTGGTAAGAAAAGACAAGCAAACTGAGGAGTAGTTCAGAAAGTACATAGCCTACTACATTTTTAAGGCGTTCACTATTCATCACATAATGCTGAACAGCATTGTATGAATTCTAGCATTTAAAGTGCTGTTTTCATGTAGGCCTAGTGTTTTAAGGACAGCATAGTGGTTCATTGAAGCATGCATCTGCATTACACAAACTAGTTAATCTGGGCAAATTGAAAAAAACCCTGACCCCTCCGAAAGTCAATTTGCACACTGAGTACAGTGAACAATAATGATTCGATAATTTATTTCAGGTAGGTACCGGTGATATAGATGTGCACCTTGAAGGCAATGAAATCTGTCACCCACTTGATGTTTGATGAGGTAAAACCGAATCTCAACTCTCTGAAAAAGACCGGTGATTTATATAGGACTATTATATAGTAAGTATATATATTACTATTATATAGTCATTTATATATATCATCAGAGAATCAGTGCACAGATTACTTAATCTGTACATGGACATGTCTGTGAATTCTGAAGTGAGTTAACACCATGCTCTAGTTTAGCCATTTGGTTATGTTGTACGCCTTGGTGTTTTAGCCTGCACTTTTTTCTTGTCATTTTGACACAAATGTCATGTTTTTATTTTAGTTAAATTACATACGTTCTGTTGATTCCCTAAGTATATTGGTCCACATTTTTTACATTGACCTTTATTCAGAAGTCCCGGCATCTGGCCACTAGATGGCGGTCTAAGACTACAGAACGAATCCGAAAGGCTTAGGGTTGAAATAAAAGGCACGTTTTTCCTTTTTCAGTAAAGCCTACAGTATAAATATTTACGCAGGTTTTCTTAGCATATACATAAAAATCCGTATGGGGTTCATTAGGCCCATGATACACTATAATGTACCAAACTGTGCTTGTCACTGATATAGTATTATCAAGGATGCATTTTTTATAGACAACCTGTAACTTTCACCTGGAAACATGAATATAGTATAGCTTTAAAAAGAATTTAAGTTACATAATTGAACCTCAGTACCACTAATAGGACCACTAATGTAGCTTTAAAGCTTTACTCTAAAAGCTAATTTAAGGTACACCACTCTGGGTGTATGCTTTACCTGGGGTAAATCCAGTTAAATCATATATCCTAAAGGTACAGAAGATGTACCTTGACTGTACCATCCAGCAAAAAGGTACCCTCATTCCTGAGAGTGTACTGTAATATAAATTATATATACTTTATACTATAGGTGCAGTATAATATATAATAAAGGTACAGAAGTTGTATCATGTACCTTTAATATATGTACCACCCAGCAAAAAGGTTCCCTTATTTCTGAGAGTGTACTATAATATAAATTCATTTTCTAGGCTTTATAATAGGTATTAGGTTCTAGGTATTATATAAAAATACAATACACTGTCTAGGTTTTCTTACAAAGAACTGTTCTTGAATGGGTTAATGAAAAAAATACTAAAAGGTCCTGGGAGCTACTTTATATTCATACTTCATATACCTGTTATACATGAGGAGGCAACAGAAAACGAACAGAGACTCATACAGTGGGTCTAATATAATGATTATATCAGGATAAAATAAGCACGAATACCAGCCTTCTGTTGGAAATATAGCATGAAATTTAACAGAGATACATTTTTGAAGAAGACAAGATTTCAGTTCACTGTGTGAAGAAGGAGAGAGTACATAGATAATGTTTTAAATTCTTTTGTCTTTTTTTCTTTTCCAAGTACATTAGATTGAGGTCAATAAAGAGAAATAGGAACATTTTCAGACAACATTTTTCAGGAACATTTTCAGATTGTAATTTAAACAATGGTCTCATGAGCTATGATGTGGGATTTGAAGAAAGTTTATTTGATCTGTTGTGTAAAGCAGTTTGGGCAAAATGGTTGGACAAATTGTCTATAATGGCTGTATACACACCATAAAACATTTTGCAATATATAGTAGCCCACTACATCCTTCAAACTTTCTTGCAACCATTCACCACATCTGGGTGAGGGTGAGCTCATTAGGGTTGAGCTAAACCGATTTTATCTGAATTCAAAAGGATTGCAAAAGGTCTGCTACATTTAAGATATTAGTTGGTATAAAATAGTTTTATATATTATATATAATATTGAAAAATCCATTTGACTTCGCAAAGTAATTTAAATGTAAATTTAATTTAAATACAGAGTACAATCTTACCACCTTTTCTCTTTTTATTCTTCTTTCTATTGCTCAGGGATGCTTCTGAATCTAGTGTCTTTGTGTTTTGGCCTTGGATATATCCAACGTTCTCTGATAGCCTTGCTACAGATTCTTGAAACATTTGACAGTCTACATTTTGATTGTCTGTGTCATTTCTATGGTACTTTTGTGGACATTGGCAGTGTTATAATATCTATTTGATTAAATATATTTTTGTCTGATAGGGAGATCAGGCTATGGTGTTTTTCCCAGCCAGTGCAATTTGGGATTTGATACATAGGTCAGTTATGTTTTCGAGACTGAGAAATTTGAATTGTTCTGTCAGATCCCTTTTAGAACTGGCACCCATGTACTGACCCATCTGTGTGTATGATAGTGTATGCCTATTGATTATTTTATTTATTTATTATATTTACATTCCTTTTTCTGGACATGTTTAGATTAATTTAAATGCCAATTAATAACCGTTTCAGCATTTACCAATAAATCGTAATACTGTAACTGTTTGTGAATTCCAGTAGATGGCGCTCAAGTATAATGTTTGAAAAAATATATGTGCATGCTTGTGCAGAGATTGGATAGCACAATATAGCCTATAGGTATATACCTGATTTATTAGTTTTTATAGGCCTACAAGTACTCAAATTCATGTAAAATGTCGTGCAAATATTACATTAAACTGAAACAACAAATGTGGCAACTTATGAAGTACTACAAAAAATACCTTCTACTTCTATAGTCTCTATAGTCGCTATATTTTCTCTACTATAGACTAGTTGCCATTAATTAGCGCTTAGAGAACTAATTACTTGTATGGTATTAATCTACCTGTATATGTCTGGTGCTCTGTATTGCTTTTGCCATATCACTAACTGTGTTACAGTGCGGTAGTTTGGTGACAGTAATGGCCTTTATGCTCCGCGGATGAGCCGGGTTTAAAGGCTCGTGTAATGCATGTCAATGTGTGCGCCCAGTGACACAGTCGGTGCAGATCCAGAGCGCCTGGATTATCTTTTCCCACTAAACATTTGTATTCTTGGGTTGGAGTAACGCGGCTGATCCCGGATAGCTTCGCGCTAATCCTCCACTCCGTTAATTAAAAACGAAGAAGTCGAGAGTAGTGGAACTCATTGTAATTTTTTTTTAGGACTGTAATCATTTCGGTTGGAGCTTAACCATCTGCTTAAGGTTAAGTCTGCCGACAGATTGCTTTCAGGGTATGTTTAAATCTACCCGGTTGATTTTTTTTTTTACTCTTTTGCAGGTGCAATGAAAGGGTTCATTGAGTTCATTTATCATCATCTACCGCGCCCCGTGCTTTTTGTAATTAGCTAAATGTGAAGAAATATGCTCCAAAGACCGAGCGCGCGTGCGTGCTTGCGGGTGTGTACGTGTACGCGCGTGAGAGAAGAAAGAGAGAGAGAGAGAGTGTGTGTGTGTGTGTGTGTGTGTGTGTGTGTGTGTGAGAGAGAGAGAGAGAGAGAGAGTGTGTGAGAGAGAGAGAGAGAGAGAGAGAGAGAGAGTGTGTGAGAGAGAGAGAGAGCGAGAGCGAGTGTGTATGTGTATGTGTGTGTGTGAGTGAGTGAGTGAGAGAGAGAGAGAGAGAGAGAGAGAGAGAGAGAGAGAGAGAGAGAGAGAGAGGAGGGGCAGGACAAGACCGTGCCCCCATATGTGCCCTCGAATTATTATTATTATTATTATTTTTATTATTTTTATCAGGAATTTACAAAGATTATCACCTCGTTTTAATTCATAATCTGGTAAATCACCGTTCTCTTTGTAATCTCTTGGGAAGGATTACTGGCAAAATACATAAATATATTAACACCGATATATATGTATTTATGTATTTTGCCAATCCTCAGCACTGAATTTTAGGGTGATCAAAACCCTATTTGCTAGGTTTATAAAGTCAAAAAAAAAAAAAAAAACAGTTGCGGAACACCTCATTATTTCCAGAGCTTGTCAAGTTGATTAAAAGTGCGTTTTTCAGCACGGCGGTGAGCGGATTAATCGTGTACCGGCCAATAAAGATGCCTTACGGCGCCCCCTCCCCCTTCCACATTCTTCCCGACCCTCTTCGCACTCATTCCTCAAAAACCTCCAATACGCTGTAAAATCAAAGTATGAGCCTCCCCTGCTCACACACAACGCACCCACACACACACACACACACACGGGGAGCACAGCGCTGAGAGACATCTCGCGCCTCTCCGAAGGATCTTATCACTTTTTTTTTCTCTAAAATTATACATTTAGAGGCTCCACGTAGACATGATGCCATAATATCAACTATTAAACTTCTTATTTATTTTTAAACATTTTTTTTTCCACTTTTCACAACTTGTGCCTCTGGTCATTTAGGATTTTGGACATAACCGAGATGGAACAAGGGCACGAGAGGAGGCAATGGACATCAGCGTGGTCAGCTTTTCGCCTGCTTATGTGTGTGTGCGCGTTGGACCGGGTGCTCGCCCAGATTCGGTACTCGGTTCTGGAGGAGCGCGAGCACGGCGCATTTGTTGGTAACATTGCCGAGGACTTGGGCTTGGATGTCTCCAGGTTGTCTGCCAGGCGATTCCGCATAGTGTCCGGAGCTAGGAAACAATATTTAGAGGTCAATTTGGAAAACGGGATTTTGTTTGTGAACGAGAAGATTGATCGAGAGGAGTTATGCGAACAGAGTCCGGTTTGTTACTTGCACTTGCAGGTGGTCATTGAAAACCCACTGGAACTGTACCGAGTGGAAGTTGAGATCTTAGACGTTAACGACAACGCTCCGAGTTTTCCGTGGAGCGAGTTCAACCTAGAGGTTACCGAGTCTGCAGCGCCGGGCTCACGGTTCCCACTCGAGAGCGCGCAAGACCTAGACGCGGGATCCAACTCACTCCGCTCGTACCTGCTGAGTGCTAACCAACACTTTGTACTGGACGTGCAGACGCGCAACGACGGGAGCAAGTTCGCAGAACTCGTGCTGGAGTCTCCCTTAGACCGAGAGAAGCAGAAAATGCACGAAATGGTCCTAACCGCCGTGGACGGCGGCTCTCCGCTGCGCTCTGGCACTGCTCAGATCATGGTTACAGTACTGGATGCGAACGATAATGTCCCTGTATTCGACAGATCTGTTTACCGGGTGAGCCTGGTGGAGAACGCACCGAGAGGAACGCTAGTGCTCAAGCTCAACGCCACGGATCTGGATGAAGGCTCGAACGGCGAGATCGTCTATTCATTCAGCGGTCACGCGCCCTTGAAAGTGCGCGAGCTGTTCAGCGTAGATTCTTTTTCGGGTGAAATTCGGGTGAAGGGGATTGTAGATTACGAAAAAGCCAGCGTCTATGAGCTCTATGTGCAGGCTAAAGACAAAGGTCCCTCTGCTGTGGCCGTGCACTGTAAAGTACTTGTCGATATATTGGACGTGAACGACAACGCGCCAGAGGTCATCCTGACCTCTGTCTCCACACCTGTTCAGGAAGACGCGCCTCCGGGGACCGTGATAGCCGTGATCAGTGTCATGGATCGTGATTCCGGAGAAAACGGAGCAGTGGACTGTCAGATCCCCAGCCACGTCCCTTTTAGGCTTCACTCGTCCTTTAAAAACTATTACACTCTGGCGACTAGCGAATTTCTGGACAGAGAGTTGGTAGCCGAATACAACATCACTCTCACGGCGCGAGATTTAGGATCGCCACCGCTCTCCACCGGGAAAACTATTCATGTTCTTGTGTCGGACGTTAATGACAATCCTCCGCGCTTCCTTCAGCCGTCCTACACCGTCTATGTGACCGAGAATAACGCACCGGGCGCTTCCATTTGCTCTGTGAGCGCAGTCGATCCGGACTCTAACCAGAACGCCTATCTATCCTACTCTATCCTGGAGGGTCAAATAAGGGGCATGCCGGTGTCCACGTATGTTTCTATTAACTCGGACAATGGCAACATTTACGCTCTTCGCTCCTTCGACTACGAGCAGCTCCGCAACTTTCAGATCCGAGTTCAGGCGCGGGACGCCGGTTTCCCGCCGCTGAGCGGAAACGTGACTGTAAGCGTGTTTGTTTTGGACCAGAACGACAACGCACCACTAGTCATTTCCCCGCTGCCGAAAAACGGCACGGCGGCTACTGAGACGGTGCCGAGGTCGGCGGACGCAGGCTACCTCGTAGCAAAAATAACAGCGCTGGACGCGGACGCCGGGCAAAACTCTCGTCTCTCGTACCAAGTGCTGCACGCCACGGACCCGGGGCTGTTCAGCATCGCGCTTTACACGGGTGAAATTCGGACCATCCGCCGCTTCGTAGACAAAGACGCCACAAGACACAGACTCGTTATATTGGTCAAGGACAATGGGCAACCCTCTCTTTCGGCCACCGTATCTCTCATTCTGACGCTAGTGGACGGCGTGCCGGAGTCGCTGTCAGACCTCGATGACCATGCTATCAGCCGCCGAGCGCCTTCTAACCTCGCCTTCTATCTGATCATCTCATTGAGCGTGGTATCGCTCGTCTTCCTAGTAGCCATCATCGTACTGGCAGCGCTGAAGTGCTACAAAGACCGGGACTGTCCTGGAGATTTCGGTCTGTCCTCTATCGGTGCTGCGTGCTGCACACTCGAATCCGAGCCGCCCGCCGAAGCATGCAAAAAGTCCAACCTGAATCTGCAGATTTCCACCGGGACGAAAGTGCCTACGAACTGTGTGGAGAGCAGCACCGGAACCACGGCTCAGAACTACTGCTACAAGGTGTGCCTGACACCCGAATCAGCCAAAAGTGACTTCATGTTCATGAAATCTTACAGTCTGAACACGCCGAGAAATAACGCGGAGGCTGAAAAGATGGCGCGGAGCTCACAGAGCCGCGGTACGGCGAATAACGGAGCGACAACTCCTAACGAGGTAAAACGCAGCTTTAACCATCTGACAAAGAAACAGTATATTGACAGTCTGTCCTAGTTAAGCAACCTTCTTTCTGTAATGGAGAAATTACACTTTGATAAACAACACTTTCTTGATTGCTGGGGTAAATCAAGAGCTTAATGTTAATGCGCTTTCAAACCGTAAATCCTGAACTATCCGCGATAATGCCATACACAAGGAAAGCACCAGTGCTGAATGAACGGTGTGTTTATTTTTGTCTACCTGTACTCATATATGCCCCGTTGATCATCATTCACTGCTACAATAATAAATGTCAAGAAGTACAGCGACTCTACTGTTGCAGGTGCAAAACTAAGAGGCGACGCCAATAAACTCGACTAAAAACAAACGAGCGTGTCTCGATCAGCAGCTGTCCTTCACACTGTGCGTCCACAAGCGACGGATCCGTTACTATAAGCGTCTCAGTCATGGTTATACTGAGATAGCACTGGTTCTACTGTATTTTCCTCACACACTGCCCTCATCAGACAAAGTGATTTCTTCACATACTGTTTCCTTCATACCGACTGTTTTCTTCCGACTCTCTTCAACACCCAGACATTCTGCTTTCCACAGACATGCTGTTTTCTTCAGACACAGCTCTACTGTTTAGTGACAGAAGCCTGCATAGTTTCCTTCGAACTCAGTTTGTCACATTATATCTGGTGTTTTGTTGATGAAAAACATTCTCTATTAACAGCATCTGCGTCTGTTTATCACTAAGGACGTTTTCGATGTTATGGTCTAATAAAAGTCTATGTATGGAAGTTGTAACAAAAACAAACTGCAATATGTGAGTGAACGACTTGTCTGAAAACAAGGTCAACTCTATGTATTATACATGTAGCTATATTTATAAGTTTTTTTGTGTGTGTGTCTGATTTAGCTACAAAACATCCAAGGGCACCCAAATGTCTCAAGGGCACGCACACATGCACGCGCACAAGACATGACATAACTATTTGTTGTATAATATTAGGCAATACCGGGGTCTTTAGCAGGTCTTAAAAATTAGAGCTAATCTGTTTTATTAATCCTGGCATAATCTAAACTTGCTCTTGTGTGTGTGTGTGTGTGTGTGTGTGTGTGTGAGAGAGAGAGAGAGAGAGAGAGAGAGAGAGAGAGAGAGAGAGAGAGAGAGAGAGAGAGAGAGACTACTCTTGAGCTATATTTTAAATCCGCTAGATGGGACTATCACACTGCGTACTTAATATAGGTCTAATTTATTATTAATGACAAGGCCACATGAGGTTTTATTTAAAACTGGATATTTTCATCCTGACAGATAGAAATGTGGCAGAAATGTTAATAGGTTTTAACTTAACATTATAAAACTTTAACACTTTGAACATGATAAAGTCCATTTGAAATGTGAGTATGAGCAAACAACTATGAAGTACACCCCCGCTTTCTATATCAGCGACGTTACCAGCTCTTTTGAAGTCAAGGAAAACATCCTTTGCAGAGTTTACTTTTATTAAAACGCACACGAGTGGTGTAGTTTAAAAAGGGGGGGGGGGGGGGGGGGACGTAGGACTACGTCTAATCCATTGAACGATTAAACATATTTTGTTTTCTAATTAATGCTCTGGCTGGTGCGGATTTCTCTGAAGATTAATATCGTCCCTTCGGTGGTTTAATTGGTTTTGGGAAAGCATTATAAATAATCCAATCTAATAACTTGCTTACATACGCGCTCTCCATATCCCGGGTTCTAAGGGAATTGATAGAGCGCGGAATCAGTCTGTACTCGTCTGTTTTAAGTCGGAACAAACACTAGTAGATTTGCTCTCCTCCCCCGCTGCGCCTCGGCCACGAAAACGGCACAAGACCTGAGTGTGTGGAGTTCACTCTCAAAGAAATCCAGTCATTCAAACGTTTGTCCACAAGATGGCAGTCGTAAGTCGCACACTTAGTAATCAAACAAGGAAATGTTTGGTTTGGTTAAATTTGTTCATTTGGCTGACGCTTTAAAACGATTTACAACGGAGACATTAAAGGCCTTTAAGGACCCAACCGTGGCAGCTTTGCATTCACGAAGTTCCAATAAGTAGCCAAAAGCCTTAAACACTAAGCCATCAGTTTAGGTTTTTTTTTCTCTCTGAATTTCTACAGCCAGAAACGAATACTTTTTTGTTATTGTTAATACCATTTTATTTTTAATGTTGTGAATAAACAAGCCTAAAAAGGCATCATGATAGTTTTAATTGAGAGTTTAAAATTGTATTTTCTGTTGCAGTTAAAACAAGACAATACTAACTGGGCTCTTACCAAGAACCAAACATCAACTTTGAAAAGGTAACTAAAACACACACACACACACACACACACACACACGCACACGCACACACACACACACAGAGACAGCATTAAAAATCATTAAATTGTATTTAGTTAGGACCAGGTGGCTTAGTGGTTAGCATGTTCTCCTCACACCTTGAGTGTTGGGGGATCGATTCACAGCTGTGTGTGCGGAGTTTGGATGTTCTCACCATGCTGCAAGATTTCCTCTCCCAGTCCAAAGACATACATGGTAGGCTGATTGGCATGTCCAAAGTGTCCATAGTGTATGAATGGGTGTGTGAATGTGTATGTGATTGTGCCCTGTGATGGATTGGCACCCTGTCCAGAGTGTCCCCTGGCTTGTGCCCTATGCTCCCGGCTCCCTGCGACCCAGTAGGCTAAGCGGTATAGAAAATGGATGGATGGATGGGTGGATAGTTTGGACCATCACACATTCCAATGACTGTCACTTTATGATCACTTGCAATGCAATTTACTTATTCTTTTACAATTTCCCTCAATCTGTCTATCTATATGTAGATGATGTTATGGTTATATATGTTTGCTATAAAAAATCACTGACCCCCTCCACAGAACTTGGAGGGGGAACAGCCTGTTCATTTGTAGAAGTAAAGCCAAAATCTGATGATAGTTAGCATATAAAGTAGCAACATTTTATATAAATACACCAACATGCCAGGAAGTTGGGGTCAGAGTGCAGGGTAAGCCATGATATGGCACTCCTGGAGCAGTTAAGGGCCTTGCACAAGGGCCCAACAATGACAGCCTGACAATGCCAGGGCCTAAACCCCCGACCTTCTGATCAGTAATCCAGAGTCTGGCAGTGCTGGGACTTGAACCCCTGGCTTTGCCGATCAGGAAATCCTGAGTTTAAAGAACCACTGAGGAAGCACAATGTTTTGGCCTGTTGTATAATAACTATCCCATATATCCCATATAATAATCAGGGCGATCTCTGTGATGGCTTTTCTTCAGTTATAACTCAATCAATATGGATGGCACTCTCATGAAGAAGGTCATGCAGACTGATTCTGAGAACTATGTAAGTCCAGTGGCTGCAGGACAGTACTGGACATGGGGAACACGAATGAGAGGTAAGTGGAACACTGGCCCATTTAGTGAGGACCTACAATTCAATGTCATCTGGTATACAGTGTCTATTATTCCACACTGAAATTTAATCTAATGGCATTTTGTATGTATGTCTCTTGAAATTGTGTAATTATTGAAAGCAGATGGATATTTTATGCATATAGTAGTAGTAGTAGTAGTAGTAGTAGTAGAAGTAATGGTCTTCTTAAATATGCACATTTAACTGTTACCTATAATACTACAGTACAAATAAATTCTCCTGAATTGGGTATAGTATACAATATAATATACATTTGGTGTTATATAATATTATACTATATGGGGATACACCTATGTAAAGAGAATTAATTTATACTTTTTTATATTTATATCTAATTTCTCTCCCCTTCTAACTGACCCAGAGTGCAAAATGTCTTCCCCTGCTACCGGCCTCCATGAGCGGGCATGGACACCCCGCTACACCCCCACAAAAACTCCCCAACAGCAGCAGCCTTCAGGTCAAACACATAGTCATCCTCCACCTGACTACCAACACAATGTCTACATCCCTGGGACTCCATCTGCCCTCTGTACCCTGCGGCCCAGTAACCGCAGTGAGCTCGATGTCCACAACACCTTCTCCACCTTTGGCAAGAAACGCAAGTTCATTTCCCCCAGCAGTTATGACCCAAGGGATGAAACAGGTACTGAGGTGATCAATAATGACCTGTATAATGAATAGTGAAAAAGAATGGCGAGAGACTGCATCAGTGTGCGAGATGGTGGACAGAACATGTTGAGGGGAAGCAAATATGCCGAAAAGAAAAAGCAGTGAATCAACCAAAGCAGAGCCGAGCCTATTTAGCCAATCCATACTGCTCTAATTTTAATTCATGTTTCTGATCAGGGTGGTATGCTTCCCATGACCCATTTTGCTCTTAGGGACAATTTCTGGTTTACATGTGTAATGTCTGTATGTTTGTGAAACATAAAGCATAAGCCAGAAGAAAGCAGAAGAAAGCTTTACTCCAGCCGGGGTTGGAAGTACTGGCTTATTATCAGAGATTAACATCCCATCGGTTAAAGCCATCTAAATGAACCTGAATATAGTATAGTAAATTTAAAAGGTGGGAGGTCTGGTTACCATTTGTACAATGTTTCACATATTTATGTCTGTTTTCTTTGGGTTCTCCAGTTTTCTTGCAGAAACATGACGGTAGGTGAATTACCTACTCCACGATTTAAAAATGCCTCTAGAAACAATCCTATGTGTAAAGGAATGTAAAAGCTCCAGATCTACTGTGACCCTGGCCAGAGTAAAGTGGTTACCCTGGGTAAGGAGGAATGAATAAATGAAATTAATTTATTATACATCATGAGGATAGTGAACAGACTAATTGTGTGGCTTGGACTGATTACATTCTCAGAAAAAAAACACCTTAAAGATTATTTAAAGGTTCTATGCAGACCCTTACAACCAAGTCTTTCCAATCAGAAAGTGGTCCAAGCAGAACTGATGGAAGCTAAGAACCTTTGAAGAGCTCTACAAAGTATCTTTGATTAACTCATAAGGGGTCTTTTTTTCTATTCTTCTATGTGAATCATGGGCTGAGTAACCACTTACTACTGTTTTGTTTGGACAACTTGTTCAAAGGTATGAAGGTCAAATATAACAAACAGCAACAGTGACATTGTGCTCAGATTTTCCATGCCATTATTATTATTATTGTTGTGCTACAATTTTTGACAATCATATTAGGTAAACTGTGAGCATTACATACCCTTTGGCCACAGTGTGAATTTTCTGTGTTAGCAGAAACATCAGGCCATAGCCTTGCATTGATTGCTTGCTCAGTTAAAGAGGTGAATCAGTCTAACATGGTTATTGTTCAGTGAACAACATGTACAGTACTAATATGTATGCAAACTGTGTAACTGAATCGCGGCATATCACTGTATAAATTCTGATAATAAAGTATTTTTTTCTAATAGACAATGTCTATTATAAATTATACACATTATCATTTGTATTATGTATTTTTCTAAGAAATAACATGGGCTGCTGTGAGAAGGGTCTTTATGACATCTGATATACGTACCATTAAAAAAAAAAAAGCAAAACTTAATTTTCCAGTTTTAGTACATCCTTGTGTTTTTTTTGTGTTCGGATGACAAAGACATTTTGAATAGTTTTAATGTTACAGATTTTTTCTTGCACTTTATTTTCTAACTATAATTCTAATTTATTTCTATTTAGTGATGTTTTAATTATATCAACTCATCTTAATTTACAGTGCAAAAGAAATGAGAAGTGACAATTTAATTGACAACTTAGACGTCTTAATATGAAAAGGCCTGTCAAAAGTCCTGGGATGAGATTTTGGTATCTAATTTTATGTTTCTGGGTGAACAGAGGGTTAAATGGAGTAACACCAGCAGAAAACCAAGTTTTATTGTGTAATATTTCATACAATTGTGGATTAAAATAATGAAGGAGGAATATAACATTGGAGGCATTGTAGGGGGTTAATCACTCCTCTAAAATATGCATTTTTGTTTCAGTCACATGATGTGTATAGATTGATTGTTAATGCAGTTGATTTATGCAGGAACATCACCATGCTGTTCCACAAGAAAATAAAAACAAAAAGAATGAGAAATGAGCTAAAATTCTGGAAACGTATCTTTTGCAGCATTATATCTCCATCCTTAATATTAGGAAAAGGTGCCCACAGATGTCCACAAGGTCTGGTCTAGTCTAGTGAACACTCAGTTTTCTTGTCTACAGAGAACAGCCTGGATTGATTTACTAAACCATTAAGCAGCTCCATTTTCAAAAAATATCATTTTAATTACTCAAAGTGAAAGGGAGGGGAATTGCAGGGGAATTTAACACAGCCTTAAAATGCCACATTGGACATACTTTTGAAAGTACTGCACTCTCCCTGGTGCCCTTTTGGTTTTTAATTTGCCCTGGAAATGAGTTCAGAATGTCAGTAGATGTGTATCAGACCACTGAGCAAGGCTAATTATGTTTGCCACGTGTCCTTTCACACTACAAGGGAGTGATGGAAACGGTCTCCATGGCACTCACCCACTTCTTCAAACTGAAATTTCTCTCTCTGCAGGCTGATGGACTAAAACTCAGGAGATGAGCAATTTAGAATTTTTTTTTTCACACAGGAGATGATAGTTGGATAACTCAATTAAGATTAGTATTTCATCATTAACTGTGATTCTGTTTACTTTATTCACAGCTATATGGGTATAGTCCTAAAATACTTTCAGTAAAACATGGTCAGACTATTATAAGAATTACTTATTGTTTTCAAACAGAATTCAAACATACAGCTGATTTTCACTGGCCATGTGATGATTTGAGTAGGTCTTGTTGATTAAAACTGATTACCTTGTTTTTTCCTTAATGATCTGTCTTACTCTCAAGTGCATTTATCAGCATCCTTATTGTGTAAATACTTCCATACAAAATAATCCAGCCAGAAGTCATAACTGGCAAATATTTATGTGTAATATATATGTAAATAAATATAAATAAAAACAGAATGCAATGATTTGCAAATCTCATAAACCCATATGTTATTTACAATAGAACATAGAAAACATATAAAACTGTGTAAATGTACTATTTTATTTATTTATTTGTTTATTTATTACAAAAAAAGGTAATTTTGAATTTCATGGCCATAACACATCTCAAAAAAGTTGGGACAGGGCAACAAAAGACTGGAAAAGTAAGCCTTACTAAAAAGCTGGAGGTTAATTGGCAACAGGTCAGTAATATGACTGGGTATAAAAAGAGTATCATAGAGAGACAGAATCTTTCAGAAGTAAAGATGGGCAGAGGTTCACCAATCTGAATAATGTTCCTCAATATAAAATTGTGAAGACTATGAATATCTCATCATCTACAGTACATAATATCATCAAAAGATTCAGACAATCTGGAGAAATCTCTGTGCGCAATGGACAAGGGCGAAAATCAATATTGCATGCCCGTGATCTTTGGGCCCTCAGGCGGCACTGCACTAAAAACATAAAAAGAGATCATATATATATATATATATATATATATATATATATATATATATATATATATATATATATATATATCTTCTTTGCATGATAGAGCTTTAACCAGCATTTGTGGATATCACGGAAAACTGTATTCACAGACAATGAGTTCTGGAGGTGTTTCTGAGCCCATGCAGTGATTTTCATTACAGAATCATGCCTGGTTTTAATGCAGTGCCGCCTGAGGGCCCAAAGATCACGGGCATGCAATACTGATTTTCACCCTTGTCCCTTGTGCACAGAGATTTCTCAGATGCTCTGAATCATTTCATGATTTTATGTACTGTAGATGATGAGATATTCATAGTCTTCGCAATTTTATAAGAGATGTTTATTAATTCATTGGCCCAGCTCGTCAGCAGTCAGGCCTTTACGCACATTTCAGATAGGTAAAATGCTGTGGCCAGATAGACATGCATGTTTGTATGATCAGTGAAATTAAACTCCATTTACACCTTCTTTCTCCAGAAGAGTTCCTAATTTACATTTAGTACATTCAATGTAATATGTTGAAGAATCGTAGATAAATACTTAATATTACTTAATAGTAAAGATTTGAGAGATGAAACTGAGGCACACAAATTCTGTGCTCTGTGCTCTCTCTCTCTCTCTCTCTCTCTCTCTCTCTCTCTCTCTCTCTCTCTTTCTCTCTCAGACAAAATTCTTTAAGCTTTTGGTTTTTATTGCCAGAGTTACTGGCTTTTACATGCAAGACAGAGTTTTGCTTACAGTCTAAATTGTTGTGGTACTTGCATTTAACGTTTTGAGAACTTTAATAGTGTTTTGGGAAATGTGCCAAAGCACCTGAGAAAAACTGTAATACTTTACATGAATAATGCATACAATAATTAAATGTAAAAGTACATTACAAGAATTCATCATTTACACCTGTGGAACAAAATGACACTGTTTGTTGTCTAATATGCTAAATTCCGTGCTGTGAGAATGAATTTTATTAGTTGCTGACCTTTGACCCTGTAGACGTCAAGCAGGCAGGTTAATTTAGCCCTCTATGAAAGATAGAATAGTTCTTCAGTTACCATGGAAACATGACTGTCTGACCACTACTTATTTTATACTTGCCTCTCTTTTTCACATCTTGTTAACCATTCTGGACTATCTTATTACCAGGTACCACCACACAGTAGGCTTGTCATGTTTGTTTTGCTATTCAGTGGAAATGGGCCTAAGATAAGGTAAAATCTATAAACCCTCCCCACCAAAAATAGAAAACTAGAAGTATTTAATTTTTCTGAAGATAATGAAATATACCTGCATTAAGGTCACATTCAAAAGTGCGCACTATCTGTGTCTTCACTGGCCTGCCTGAAGAAAAACAGTGTGGCTTATGACCTATGACAGAGACGGACAACAACTGCATAAGACACAGTACCCCTACAATTCCCCAACGTGACATAATGGTAAGTTCGTCTCAGCTTCTTCAAATCAGCTTCAAATATAATAGGCCTGTTTCCTGATGTATTTCAATGAAATCATCAATAACACTAGCAGCCTGCAGAGGGCAGTGAACTTACCACAAATATTCATAAATGACAAATGATATAATAATAACCCCCACACAAATTTCAGCATTTAACATAGCACATTTGTTTTAAAATAAAATATTTACATTATAAATAATGTCATTTATTTTGTAAGACTTAGTTTTGATCTTTTTTTAAAATCTTTTTTATTTATTTATTTATTTTTTTAAAAAGATATATACATTACAGCTTCTATTTGTCCAAAAAAGAGTTTTTCTAGTTCTGGAATTCAGCCGCTAGAGGTCGCTTATATTACACATACAAACTGTCCAAAATATTTAACACCTCAATCTAATATTGATGGCATGGTTTACAATCTAACCGAATATAATAAAATATTATTTGTACAAATTTGCACAATAAATAGCCAGATCACCAAATTTACTACCTAATCTAAGTCTCGTTTTCAGAATTGTAATATTTTAACATTTTAATAACAGCATTCTGTATGACACTACTGATGTGTTATACACATTTAAGGCAAGGCCATAAGATCTTGGTCCGTGATGATGATCCCTCTGACCTCTGCACTGATCTGAATGAGAGAGAGAGAGAGAGAGAGAGAGAGAGAGAGAGAGAGAGAGAGAGAGAGAGAGAGAGAGAGAGAGAGAGAGAGAGAGAGAGAGAGAGAGAGAGAGAGAGAGAGAGAGAGAGAGAGAGAGAGAGAGAGAGAGAGAGAGAGAGAGAGAGAGAGAGTCAATGTTTGTCAGTCAATGTTTGTATGTCAGAAAAGAATGCAATATAATAGACTAATTCTCAGACAATTGAAAAAGGCTGATGGGAAATGCAAAAAAAAGCAAGTGTGCACTCCGAATCTCATAAGAATTGCTTACCAAGATGCTCAGTAAAACTTATCAGCCAATTTCCTTATAAAATTGCACAAAGTGTACCGGAGACTCCTGATGGTGTTTTTAAGCAAAGAGTTTTCACACCAAATACTGACTTTGTTTAGTGTAGAGCTGCTTACTGCTCATTATTGTATATATATATATTTTTTTAATGTAGAAACATTTAATTTTGTTGTATTTGAAGGCATCTTCAGTAATCCTACTCCAGACCACACTGGTTAAGTGGTTTATTTTGTCATCTAGCCAATGACTGAATACTATATCCATTGAATATGCTCAGGTCAGCACCTAATTATTTCAGTTTAGCATCCAATCAAATCCATCCACATACAAAAAATATCAAGAATCATACCAATTTGTCAACTGATCTGACCTTACTCATGTTACCCTATATAGTTAGTACTATAGCAATCTGTGTGCACCTGAATGTGGACAGGTCACCAGCAGTCTTAGCCTTAACAATGAACACCCCTGGATCTTCCTCATTAAAATGTTTCATTATGCTGGAGTAAGCCTCCCTAGGAGGCATGAACTCCATCTAATTAGAAAATGCATGTTGATGCAAGATTAACTGTCTGTATTTAACCACGTTAGCCTATTTTCTTTGCTAATGGCAGGTCAGACTAGCATAGACTCTAACAGGTAACATATAGGCCACAAATCTAATTCTAGCTAAAGATAAATATTGGTTATTTACATTTTATTTTAGTTCTTAATAATTCATTAACAAAATACATATGAACATATGAACATATGAACAGCAAACTTACAGAGATGTGTTGATCTGAATAAGTTGTACTGATCTGAAGTATGATTTTAGGTTCATGTTGAGCATAATGTCATAGTCAAAGTCATAGTAACTAGTTGATACTTGCAACAACTGATTATCATCTTATTTCTCTGCACTGGCTCATTTACAATCCATCCTTTTAGCACACTAACAAAATGCATGGCTAAAGCATGCTAGGCCTGATGCCAGCTAATTTTCAGCACACAACACATAATTTTGTACAGTTAACCATCATAATTTACACATTTCAGTAAACGAACATGAGGGTCAAACCTTCTTAAACTAATAACATCATGTTATGGTTTAGAATTGATTGTGCAATTAACACTAACCCATAGGTGTGTTGGTATACCTTAGGTTAACTAATGTCCGTCTTTGCTTATTGACAAAGCATAGCTTTACAGTAAAGTGCATACACCACACTAACATGTGTATAACTGGTTGGAAAATGGGACATTTTAATGATATAGCATACAAACACATCCTAGACAATCATGTATCTCCAACCTCGTGTTTGGAGGAAACCCACACGGGAGTCATGGTCAGGTATCCATAAACTTTTACACATATAGTGTATAATCAACTAGGCAACATGATGTTTGTACAACATTCACTATTTTTTGCAGTTAATTACCTGGTTATTTGTGGGTCAGTGGACAGTACCTAAAATAACAGACTTCCTACTGTAGAAATACAGCCCTCATGTTAGGTTTCCCTCAAACCCATGCCCTCAAAACACATGCCTAGGCAAGAAAGGCTGAAGGGAGAGCTTCCAGGTTTACCAGGTAAAATGATTCCCTCCTTGTCCTGATTGGTTGGATCTTGGTACCCCACATCATTCATTTTTTCTCTTAAGTTATAGAGCCTAGGGTACCACAGAGGCCAGAGATTTCACTCACTACCATAAATGTAAAAATTCAGCACCATAAATGTTAAAAATATTGAGAACACTGTAAATTAATTGATGAAGTAATGTGATTAAAGAAAGGTTGTGTAGCAAAAGCCTGAGAAATCAATATGGGAAAATTAGACGTCCATGCAGGACTCATTGGTTGAGCTTATGGTCCACTGTCTTTAACCATAACAGTCACTAACCATCTTTAGTGCTTGGATATATGGAATACAGTGAAATCCAGATAAGCCAGAAACATTGTACGTAAAAAAAACCAACAACAAACAAATGAATAAATTCAAGAAGTTAAAATATATTTTACAAGAATACAATACAGAGTGTGAAAGAGAAGTAACTAAATATTAAATGCTGATTAGTTAGTTAGATATTTAGTTAGACAGACAGACAGACAGACAGACAGACAGATAGATAGATAGATAGATAGATAGATAGATAGATAGATAGATAGATAGATAGATAGATAGATAGATAGGTGTAAGGCCAGGCTAAATCTAAAGAGTGGGGTTAATCTGGACAGTGGTGCATGGCTCAGGCAACTATGCAGCAAAGTTAAACTCACCTCTTTGTGTTTGGTGCAAAGTGAAATTTATAGTCTATGTTTGTAAGATAAACAGCTAGCTAATGTATGTAGCCCAATTCTGCACCAAACAGCTAGAAAAGTAACTGGGATATTGTTGTATCTTCAATTTATTTTATTTATTTGGCAGATAGCTACTTAGCTAATGAGAATGAATTTTGCTGACCACATTAGACTCTGGGTGGGGTTTTGTGTACATGCTCATCTCAGGAAGGAGAGAAGTGCCCTGAATATTGATTGAGAGGCTGCTCCAAACTTCCCCAAGATCACAGCCATCTATGTGATGATTTGGCCATCTAAAAGTCAGAAAACAAACAAACAAACAGGCTGCATTTATTTGATTTCTTTCTGTTCTTCTGTGACTTCCAGCAAATGCAAAAAAGGTTAGCTGTATTAGCTAGTTTACTATACAAATTTCTGAAATCTAGCAAAGTAGTTTGCAGTCTGCCGATTTCAGACAGTAGTTAACTGTTATTTTTCTATTTCTTACATTGACTACATTGAATCACTTAATTTTTACATTGAATTGCTTAATTTTTGTTACTTCATGAATTTTATTTTATCATACTGTTTTATCATAACTTTTGTAATTGTTTTACATTTCAATAAACGTGTGGTATGTACATCAACTTGTGCGATGTGGATGTAATCATTATCCAAAATAGATCAAAAGCATAATTTATCCATTTACCCAATTAGACTGTCAATAGAATAAACTATCAAACAACAACAACAACAACAACAACAACAACAACAACAACAACAATAATAATAATAATAATAATAATAATAATAATAACAATAACAATAATAATAATAATAATAGAAGCTTATCTGGCTTGTTTTACTTTTTTTGTATGTCGCTGTCCACTGCAGTGCGTGACACCGACTGACTTGCGTGTCGCTGTCCACTTGTGGTGCTGAACTTGGAAGCCCCAACCTAACACATGATGGATTTTGATCATGTATACGTTTAACGCAAGTGCAACAAACGGCAGCAATTGTGGACACATTAAGTCTATTACTCGTAGGTAATAATTACTCTAAGATAGACTAATCCTCTCTGTGTTTATCGGAGCATTGGTCTCCGGGTGTCGCTGTTTGCTAGTGAATGACACTGAAAGGCACTTGCTCTTAAAAGGGAGTGAACATCATTCTCAGATTTCCATTAAATCTGAAAGGACAACAGCACTTTCCGTGATCGCATTTCGTAGTCTGTACTATTTTAAGTACCTAAGTAACATTGTAGACTAAGATAACTTTTTGAGAGGTAACACATCACCTGAAGCTGTGAAAGTGATTTTTGGCCTGGAAAATGAAGACTGTGGGATGTATATGCTGTATGATCGTTTTCTTTGTATTTTCGGCGACATGGAGATCGGCTTTGTCTGTAACGCGCTACTCTATACCGGAGGAGATGGAGAGAGGGTCTGTTGTTGCAAATCTAGCTGCAGACTTGGGACTGGACGTAGGAGCACTAGTTCAACGAGAGGTAAAGTTAGATATATTTAATAACAAAAAATATTTAGATGTTAATAAGAGAACAGGGGAGCTGTACATTATTGAAAGAATAGATAGAGAAGGTATATGTCAGGCCAAAACGTCAAACTGTTTCATCAAACTGGATATGATAATCAAAAGCCCATTGCGTATTTTTAACATTGAATTAGAGATCACAGATATCAATGATAATGCTCCACATTTTAGAATGGATAGGGTAGAACTGGATGTCTCCGAGTCTGCATCACCAGGTGAAAGATTTTCTTTACCCAATGCACAAGACCCGGATGTAGGGGCTAACACTGTGAATACTTACAAAATTAGTGATAGCGATCATTTTACAATAGATATTCATTCTGGAAGTGATGGTACAAAATATGGCGACTTGGTCCTTATGAAAGCATTAGACCGGGAAGCACAGCCTATTCATAATCTCATTCTCACCGCTGTAGATGGCGGTGTCCCTGCGCGCTCCGGAACTGCCAATATTATTGTTCGTGTGCTTGATACAAACGACAACGCCCCTCAGTTTGACCGCTCGGTATACACCGTGAAAATGAGTGAGAATTCCCCGATTGGCACTCTTGTTACTAAACTAAACGCAACTGATACTGATGAAGGCTCAAACGCAGAAATAACGTATTCATTTACGCTTTACACCTCAGAAAAAACTCAAGACATGTTCAATTTGAATTCAAAAACTGGCGAAATAACTGCTAAAGGCACTATAGATTTCGAAGACATGAAAATATTTGAGATGCATATAGAGGCCAAAGATAACGGCCCCATTCCGCTCTCCAGTCAGTGTAGAATAACAGTGGACATTATGGATATGAACGATAATTATCCGGAGATAACCATCAAATCACTGAAGAACACTGTGAAAGAGGACACTCCTGTCGGCACAGTTATAGCTCTTGTAGGTGTAAGCGACAGAGACACGGGAGACAATGGAAAGGTTAATCTCACAATAAACCAAAATATCCCATTTACTCTAAATAAATCGTCTGACTATCACTACGAACTGCTAATATCGGAACCATTAGATCGAGAAATAACTCCAGAATATGACATTACTTTATTAGTGACAGACAGAGGAAATCCACCACTGTCTGACAATGAAACTATAGTAGTGCACTTACTGGACGTTAATGATAACGCACCTCAGTTCCCACAGAGTTTCTATAGTATATCTGTTATGGAAAACAATCCTCCCGGGGCTTTATTGAGCTCCATAACTGCCCATGACCCAGATTTACATGAAAATCAGTATCTAGTTTATTTCATAATAGAAAAGGAAATAGTGAACACCTCCATGTCCATGCTGTTCTCCATTAATCCAGAGAATGGTAACCTTTACGCACTAAAGACGTTTGATTATGAGATAGAGAAGGACTTTCTTTTCCATATTGAGACCAGAGATTCTGGTGTTCCTCCACTCAGCAGTAACGTGACTGTTCACATTATTATCATGGACCAGAACGACAACACACCGGTTATAGTGTCTCCATGGCGCGCGCACGGCTCAGTGGTGGAAGAAAAAATACCGAGATCCACCGATAAAGGAACTCTTATAGCCAAAGTAATTGCTATAGACACAGACTCTGTACACAACTCCCGCGTTACGTACCAATTTCTCCAGAACACTGATGCTACATTATTCAGTTTGGACCAGTACAACGGAGAGATCCGGACCACCAGAATGTTCAGTTACAGAGACTCGCGCCACCAGCGGCTGGTGGTGATCGCCAAGGATAACGGAGAGCCCTCTCTCTCTGCTACAGTCACCATCAAACTGTCCACGGTGGAGACGGCACTTAAAAGCTATGCTGAAATGACTGAAGTGCCTTTAGAATATGACATCTTTTCAGATTTAAATCTGTATCTGGTAATCGGACTGGGCTCCGTGTCATTCCTGTTACTGATTACAATATTGGTGACCATTGTGCTGAAGTGTCAGAAACCGAAACCCAGTAAAGCTGTTCCTCCCTGTAGGAACAGTGTGATCAGTGAGAGGAACTCTACCATTGCAGATTCCACTCTGGTCTCCAACGATGCCTACTGGTACAGTTTGTTTCTAGCAGAGACCAGGAAAGGAAAGCTGGTAGTTAGACAACCTGTGCCAAAAGGACAGAGATACATTGTGTCCAGTATACCGAGGAGCACAGGAATGACCGAGACTAGTGACTCAGCTGCGTCTACTCTACAGGTAAGGTAGCAAATATTGGCATACACCCACATGCATTTCACAATTCATTACACAACATTGCATTTTTTTACACAAGGCATACCAGTGTCACGCTATTTTTAACATGAGTGAAAAAATATGCAAACATCGGCTAATTGGTCGCATCCAGAGGGCAAACTGAATCTCAAGCTTGTTGTGTAACACAAAGCATTTAATTGAATAGGCAAGACATATCAAACCTATTAGAGGCATGTGGACCAGCTAATTGTTGTGTGTTTTTGAATGAAGGTAGGTGTTTAGCTAACACTGGTGAAAATGTTAGTTTTTTATGACTATTAAATAGATAAGTGATTATTGTAAGTGCTTACTGATTCTTTCAAAATTATTTTACATAAAAAAATTACCTACAAATTTAAAAAGAGTTTTTTCTTTATGCAATTCCTTCTATTTGTATTTAAATATTCCGATTTGAAATGTATCTTTTGGCGTGTGCAAATAATAAATTAAGCATGATAGTTTTGACTATAGAACCAGTTTAAACTGTCTTTTTTATTATTAGTTTGTGTGGTTTAATTCTTACGCATTTATTCTGTCGTACCCTATATATTTTCTGCCATGCTGCTTCTCGAGTTTTCTTAATTGCCGAGGCTTTCATATCGATATAATCTACACTTGACTGTTAGGATTGCTTGTATGTCTGCACATATATAATATATAACATAGCCTGTGTTAGAAGCTACCAACCTAACACGTCTGGTGGATGTTATTAATGTATGTTCAATATAACTGCAACAAAATTAGTATTTGTGATATTATTAATCTAAAGCAAACTACCCTTCTCTTTGTTCAGAGGAACTAACCGCAGTTGGACTCCGGGTGTCACTATTTGCCAATAAATGGCACTATAAGTCGCATGATCTTGAAGGGGAGTTAACATATCCATAACGGATCCATAATATCTGAAAGAACTAGAGCAGTGTGCGTGTGAGCATCCTGGAGTTGTAAAAAGAAAAATAATAAGTTTGACTTTTCGAGAGGAGACAGATTAATTTTTAAACTGATTTTTTTAAACACCGAGCTGAATGATGAAGACGACAGGAATTATCAGCTGGGTAACGCTTTTCTTTGTATTTTCGGAGACATGGAGGGCCGCTTTGTCTGTCACGCGTTATTCTATACCGGAGGAGATGGATCGCGGATCTATTGTTGCAAATCTAGCCTCAGATCTAGGTCTAGATGTTACCGGACTAGCACAAAGAGAGGTAAAGCTCGACACTGTTCACAAGAAATATTTAGAAATAAATAAAAAAACAGGTGAGCTTTATATTGCTGAAAAAATGGATAGAGAGTCCCTATGCCAAGGTAAAACATCGTGTTTTATCAAATTGGATGTGATAATCAAAAACCCATTGCGTATTTTTAACATTGAATTAGAGATCACAGATATCAATGATAATGCTCCACATTTTAGAATGGATAGGGTAGAACTGGATGTCTCCGAGTCTGCATCACCAGGTGAAAGATTTTCTTTACCCAATGCACAAGACCCGGATGTAGGGGCTAACAGTGTTAATACATACAAAATTAGTGATAGCGATCATTTTACAATAGATATTCATTCTGGAAGTGATGGTACAAAATATGTCGATATGGTCCTTATGAAAGCATTAGACCGGGAAGCACAGCCTATTCATAATCTCATTCTCACCGCTGTAGATGGCGGTGTCCCTGCGCGCTCCGGAACTGCCAATATTATTGTTCGTGTGCTGGATACAAACGACAACGCCCCTCAGTTTGACCGCTCGGTATACACCGTGAAAATGAGTGAGAATTCCCCGATTGGCACTCTTGTTACTAAACTAAACGCAACTGATACTGATGAAGGCTCAAACGCAGAAATAACGTATTCATTTACGCTTTACACCTCAGAAAAAACTCAAGACATGTTCAATTTGAATTCAAAAACTGGCGAAATAACTGCTAAAGGCACTATAGATTTCGAAGACATGAAAATATTTGAGATGCATATAGAGGCCAAAGATAACGGCCCCATTCCGCTCTCCAGTCAGTGTAGAATAACAGTGGACATTATGGATATGAACGATAATTATCCGGAGATAACCATCAAATCACTGAAGAACACTGTGAAAGAGGACACTCCTGTCGGCACAGTTATAGCTCTTGTAGGTGTAAGCGACAGAGACACGGGAGACAATGGAAAGGTTAATCTCACAATAAACCAAAATATCCCATTTACTCTAAATAAATCGTCTGACTATCACTACGAACTGCTAATATCGGAACCATTAGATCGAGAAATAACTCCAGAATATGACATTACTTTATTAGTGACAGACAGAGGAAATCCACCACTGTCTGACAATGAAACTATAGTAGTGCACTTACTGGACGTTAATGATAACGCACCTCAGTTCCCACAGAGTTTCTATAGTATATCTGTTATGGAAAACAATCCTCCCGGGGCTTTATTGAGCTCCATAACTGCCCATGACCCAGATTTACATGAAAATCAGTATCTAGTTTATTTCATAATAGAAAAGGAAATAGTGAACACCTCCATGTCCATGCTGTTCTCCATTAATCCAGAGAATGGTAACCTTTACGCACTAAAGACGTTTGATTATGAGATAGAGAAGGAGTTTCTTTTCCATATTGAGGCCAGAGACTCTGGTGTTCCTCCACTCAGCAGTAACGTTACCGTCCACATTATTATCATGGACCAGAACGACAACACACCGGTTATAGTGTCTCCATGGCGCGCGCACGGCTCAGTGGTGGAAGAAAAAATACCGAGATCCACCGATAAAGGAACTCTGATAGCCAAAGTAATTGCTATAGACACAGACTCTGTACACAACTCCCGCGTTACGTACCAATTTCTCCAGAACACTGATGCTACATTATTCAGTTTGGACCAGTACAATGGAGAGATCCGGACCACCAGAATGTTCAGTTACAGAGACTCGCGCCACCAGCGGCTGGTGGTGATCGCCAAGGATAACGGAGAGCCCTCTCTCTCTGCTACAGTCACCATCAAACTGTCCACGGTGGAGACGGCACTTAAAAGCTATGCTGAAATGACTGAAGTGCCTTTAGAATATGACATCTTTTCAGATTTAAACCTGTATCTGGTAATCGGACTGGGCTCAGTGTCGTTTCTGTTACTGATCACCATATTGGTGACCATCGTGCTGAAGTGTCAGAAACCGAAACCCAGTAAAGCTGTTCCTCCCTGTAGGAACAGTGTGATCAGTGAGAGGAACTCTACCATTGCAGATTCCACTCTGGTCTCCAACGATGCCTACTGGTACAGTTTGTTTCTAGCAGAAACCAGGAAAGGAAAGCTTGTAGTTAGACAACCTGTGCCAAAAGGACAGAGATACATTGTGTCCAGTATACCGAGGAGCACAGGAATGACCGAGACTAGTGACTCAGCTGCGTCTACTCTACAGGTAAGGTAGTAAATATTGGCATACACCCACATGCATTTCACAATTCATTACACAACATTGCATTTTTTTACACAAGGCATACCAGTGTCACGCTATTTTTAACATGAGTGAAAAAAACATGCAAACATAGGCAAATTGGTCGCATCCAGAGGGCAAACTGAATCTCAAGCTTGTTGTGTAACACAAAGCATTTAATTGAATAGGCAAGACATATCAAACCTATTAGAGGCATGTGGACCAGCTAATTGTTGTGTGTTTTTGAAGGAAGGTAGGTGTTTAGCTAACACTGGTGAAAATGTTAGTTTTTTATGACTATTAAATAGATAAGTGATTATTGTGAGTGCTTACTGATTCTTTCAAAATTATTTCCATAAAAAAAATTACCTACAAGTTTAAAAAGAGTTTTTTCTTTACGAAATTCCCCCTATTTGTATTTAAATATTCCGATTTGAAATGTGTCTTTTGGCGTGTGCACAAAGTGGCGCTGTATTCCAGAAAATCACAGGGGCTGTTCACTGGGCGTATGTGCCTGTCGCCATCACAGTTATCACTGAGCGATCAGAACGAGCATCGTGTGCTTAAAAGGATTTCTCACTAATTACTGAAACCCCGCATTAAGCAGTCTTTTATTTTCTCAAAACACGAAATTATTTAGCAACATCTATTTCGTCCCCTTATTGGAGTTTGAGGTCTTGTGTGGAAGTCATTGATTTTGCTGGAACAAAACGATAAAAGGAGACAATGGGGGTTCATGTGAACGCGCGGTGCTGGAGAAGGTACGTCTCGGTGGTTATTTTATTCTCTGCCATGATTCACACGTCGTGTACTGTAACTCACTATTCTATCCCTGAAGAGATGGAGGAAGGATCCGTGGTTGCAAATTTAGCCACCGATTTAGGACTAGATTTAGATACTTTGATTAAACGGAAGGTTCGATTAGATGTTATTGCTAATAAGAAATATCTCGACATAAACAAAGACAAAGGAGAGCTCTACATATTAGAAAAGATTGATCGTGAGCATCTCTGTCCTGCAAAAACTACTTGTTTTTTAAAAATGGAAGTGATTGTGGAGAATCCTGTGCGCATATTTTACATAGAATTAGAAATAACTGATATCAATGACAATAACCCTCATTTCCGACGCGACACTATTCATTTGGACATTTTGGAATCGACACCAGCAGGTGAAAGATTCTCTGTCAGCAATGCGGTGGATTCTGACGTTGGATCCAATTCGGTTAAAACATATTATCTAAGTGAAAGCGATCACTTTGGAATAGAGATACAGTCTGGCAGAGATGGGTCGAAATTTGCTGATTTAATTTTGAAAAAAACTTTAGACCGTGAAGTTCAAGCTATCCATAATCTGATACTTACTGCTGTGGATGGCGGAGTTCCTGCGCGCTCTGGTACAGCCAGCATTGTTGTTCGGGTGCAGGATGCAAATGACAACGCACCCAAGTTTGATCGGGAAAGCTATACCATCAATGTCACAGAGAACTCCCCTATAGGAAGTCTCGTGGTTAAACTAAATGCCACTGACTTAGATGAAGGCTCGAACTCAGATATTACATACTCTTTCGGCCTATATACGTCAGAAAAGGCACAAGAGGCTTTTGGATTAAGCCCAGACACTGGTGAGATAAGAGTTAAAGAAACGATCAATTATGAGGATTTCCGAATTTATAACATGGAAATTATAGCAAAGGATAAAGGTACTAATTCATTATCGGGACAGTGTAAAGTAACCATTATGATAACAGACATGAATGACAATCATCCAGAAATTTCAGTACGATCTTTTTCAACTCCTGTTAAAGAGGACATTGCTGTTGATACCGTTATAGCTGTGATTAGTGTCAGTGATAAAGATTCGGGTGAAAATAGCCAAATTGATCTTCATATTCCTGACAATTTGCCGTTTGCACTGAAAGAATCATCTGAGAATTATTACGAGCTCGTGGTATCTGAACCACTGGACCGTGAAAAAGTACCAGAATATGACATCACATTTACCGTTACTGACAGAGGAAACCCTCCGTTATCTGATAATGAAACTGTAACTCTCGAACTGCTGGACGTTAACGACAATGTGCCACAGTTTCCACAATCATTTTATACGATACAGGTTATGGAAAATAATCCACCTGGAGCTTTACTAAGTTCCCTCACTGCACACGACCCAGACCTCCATGAAAATCAGTATCTGGTTTATTTTATAATAGAAAGGGAAATAGTAAACACCTCCATGTCCATGCTGTTCTCCATTAATCCAGAGAATGGTAACCTTTACGCACTAAAGACGTTTGATTATGAGATAGAGAAGGAGTTTCTTTTCCATATTGAGGCCAGAGATTCTGGTGTTCCTCCACTCAGCAGTAACGTTACCGTCCACATTATTATCATGGACCAGAACGACAACACACCGGTTATAGTGTCTCCATGGCGCGCGCACGGCTCAGTGGTGGAAGAAAAAATACCGAGATCCACCGATAAAGGAACTCTGATAGCCAAAGTAATTGCTATAGACACAGACTCTGTACACAACTCCCGCGTTACGTACCAATTTCTCCAGAACACTGATGCTACATTATTCAGTTTGGACCAGTACAATGGAGAGATCCGGACCACCAGAATGTTCAGTTACAGAGACTCGCGCCACCAGCGGCTGGTGGTGATCGCCAAGGATAACGGAGAGCCCTCACTCTCTGCCACAGTCACCATCAAACTGTCCACGGTGGAGACGGCACTTAAAAGCTATGCTGAAATGACTGAAGTGCCTTTGGAATATGACATCTTTTCAGATTTAAATCTGTATCTGGTAATCGGACTGGGCTCAGTGTCGTTTCTGTTACTGATCACCATATTGGTCACCATCGTGCTGAAGTGTCAGAAACCGAAACCCAGTAAAGCTGCTCCTCCCTGTAGGAACAGTGTGATCAGTGAGAGGAACTCTACCATTGCAGATTCCACTCTGGTCTCCAACGATGCCTACTGGTACAGTTTGTTTCTAGCAGAAACCAGGAAAGGAAAGCTTGTAGTTAGACAACCTGTGCCAAAGGGACAGAGATACATTGTGTCCAGTATACCGAGGAGCACAGGAATGACTGAGACTAGTGACTCAGCTGCATCTACTCTACAGGTAAGGTAGCAAATATTGGCATACACCCACATGCATTTCACAATACGTTAAACAGTATTGCATTTTTTTTACACTAGGCAAGCCAAGGTCACGCTATTTTTAACATGAGTGAAAAAACAAGCAAACATAGTCTAATTGGTCGCATCCAGAGGGCAAACTGAATCTCAAGCTTGTTGTGTAACACAAAGCATTTAAGTGAATAGGCAAGACATATCAAACCTCTTAGAGGCATGTGGACCAGCTAATTGTTGTGTGTTTTTGAAGGAAGGTAGCTTTTTATCGAACACTGGTGAAAATGTTACTTTTTATGACTATTAAATAGATAAGTGATTACTGTGAGTGCTTACTGATTCTTTCAAAATTATTTTATATAATAAAAATTACCTACAAGGTTAAAAAGAGTTTCTTCTTTACGAAATTCAGCCTATTTGTATTTCGATTTGAAATGTGTCTTTTGGCGTGTGCACAAAGTGGCGCTGTATTCCAGAAAATCACAGGGGCTGTTCACTGGGCGTATGTGCCTGTCGCCATCACAGTTATCACTGAGCGATAAGAACGAGCATCGTGTGCTTAAAAGGATTTTTCACTAATTACTGAAACCCCGCATTAAGCAGTCTTTTATTTTCTCAAAACCCGAAATTATTTAGCAACATCTATTTCGTCCCCTTATTGGAGTTTGAGGTCTTGTGTGGAAGTCATTGATTTTGCTGGAACAAAACGATAAAAGGAGACAATGGGGGTTCATGTGAACGCGCGGTGCTGGAGAAGGTACGTCTCGGTGGTTATTTTATTCTCTGCCATGATTCACACGTCGTGTACTGTAACTCACTATTCTATCCCTGAAGAGATGGAGGAAGGATCCGTGGTTGCAAATTTAGCCACCGATTTAGGACTAGATTTAGATACTTTGATTAAACGGAAGGTTCGACTAGATGTTATTGCTAATAAGAAATATCTCGACATAAACAAAGACAAAGGAGAGCTCTACATATTAGAAAAAATTGATCGTGAGCATCTGTGTCCGCCTAAAACAACAACGACTTGTTTTTTAAAAATGGAAGTGATTGTGGAGAATCCTGTGCGCATATTTTACATAGAATTAGAAATAACTGATATCAATGACAATAACCCTCATTTCCGACGCGACACTATTCATTTGGACATTTTGGAATCGACACCAGCAGGTGAAAGATTCTCTGTCAGCAATGCGGTGGATTCTGACGTTGGATCCAATTCGGTTAAAACATATTATCTAAGTGAAAGCGATCACTTTGGAATAGAGATACAGTCTGGCAGAGATGGGTCGAAATTTGCTGATTTAATTTTGAAAAAATCTTTAGACCGTGAAGTTCAAGCTATCCATAATCTGATACTTACTGCTGTGGATGGCGGAGTTCCTGCGCGCTCTGGTACAGCCAGCATTGTTGTTCGGGTGCAGGATGCAAATGACAACGCACCCAAGTTTGATCGGGAAAGCTATACCATCAATGTCACAGAGAACTCCCCTATAGGAAGTCTCGTGGTTAAACTAAATGCCACTGACTTAGATGAAGGCTCGAACTCAGATATTACATACTCTTTCGGCCTATATACGTCAGAAAAGGCACAAGAGGCTTTTGGATTAAGCCCAGACACTGGTGAGATAAGGGTTAAAGAAACGATCAATTATGAGGATTTCCGAATTTATAACATGGAAATTATAGCAAAGGATAAAGGTACTAATTCATTATCGGGACAGTGTAAAGTAACCATTATGATAACAGACATGAATGACAATCATCCAGAAATTTCAGTACGATCTTTTTCAACTCCTGTTAAAGAGGACATTGCTGTTGATACCGTTATAGCTGTGATTAGTGTCAGTGATAAAGATTCGGATGAAAATGGCCAAATTGATCTTCATATTCCTGACAATTTACCGTTTGTACTGAAAGAATCATCTGAGAATTATTACGAGCTCGTGGTATCCGAACCACTGGACCGTGAAAAAGTACCAGAATATGACATCACATTTACCGTTACTGACAGAGGAAACCCTCCGTTATCCGATAATGAAACTGTAACTCTAGAGCTGCTGGACGTTAACGACAATGTGCCACAGTTTCCACAATCATTTTATACGATACAGGTTATGGAAAATAATCCACCTGGAGCTTTACTAAGTTCCCTCACTGCACACGACCCAGACCTCCATGAAAATCAGTATCTGGTTTATTTTATAATAGAAAGGGAAATAGTAAACACCTCCATGTCCATGCTGTTCTCCATTAATCCAGAGAATGGTAACCTTTACGCACTAAAGACGTTTGATTATGAGATAGAGAAGGAGTTTCTTTTCCATATTGAGGCCAGAGATTCTGGTGTTCCTCCACTCAGCAGTAACGTTACCGTCCACATTATTATCATGGACCAGAACGACAACACACCGGTTATAGTGTCTCCATGGCGCGCGCACGGCTCAGTGGTGGAAGAAAAAATACCGAGATCCACCGATAAAGGAACTCTTATAGCCAAAGTAATTGCTATAGACACAGACTCTGTACACAACTCCCGCGTTACGTACCAATTTCTCCAGAACACTGATGCTACATTATTCAGTTTGGACCAGTACAATGGAGAGATCCGGACCACCAGAATGTTCAGTTACAGAGACTCGCGCCACCAGCGGCTGGTGGTGATCGCCAAGGATAACGGAGAGCCCTCTCTCTCTGCTACAGTCACCATCAAACTGTCCACGGTGGAGACGGCACTTAAAAGCTATGCTGAAATGACTGAAGTGCCTTTAGAATATGACATCTTTTCAGATTTAAATCTGTATCTGGTAATCGGACTGGGCTCAGTGTCGTTTCTGTTACTGATCACCATATTGGTCACCATCGTGCTAAAGTGTCAGAAACCGAAACCCAGTAAAGCTGCTCCTCCCTGTAGGAACAGTGTGATCAGTGAGAGGAACTCTACCATTGCAGATTCCACTCTGGTCTCCAACGATGCCTACTGGTACAGTTTGTTTCTAGCAGAAACCAGGAAAGGAAAGCTGGTAGTTAGACAACCTGTGCCAAAAGGACAGAGATACATTGTGTCCAGTATACCGAGGAGCACAGGAATGACTGAGACTAGTGACTCAGCTGCATCTACTTTACAGGTAATTTACTTTTTGATCAACAATATTAATGGTAACTTTATCATTCAAGTGATGATGTTTATCAATTAAGATATTTAAGTCTTATTATTATAAATCTTTGACAATACACTTCCTTATTTGTAATCATCCTTGAAATCTATTAAATATGTTAGAATTAGCAGTGCTTGTCCTGGAATGTGTATGTTTTTTGTTTTTTTTTGCAAACTTTTGATGCAAAAGTGTACCGTTTCCGTATATGCACACAGCGTCGCTGCTCACCTATAAAAACTGCGCAAGCCAGGTCATTCCTTCATTGCCATGTCGGCGTGATTTTAAGGGAGGATTTCTTTTGTCATGTGAAGAGGTCTGAGCTGATCTCTGCGTCACTCCATATCAGGAAAATCAGGATTTTCTTTTACTTACACTGCGCTGATTCAACCAATAATTTTGGCTTTTTTGTCTTTATATCGCTGGTGGTCACGTTTTTTTCGTTTTGGTCAGGTTGCACAACGAGTTTAAACAATGGATGGCACTGTGAAAGAGCAGTCGTGGATGAGGTATGGCACGACCTTTGTATTTATTTCCGCCGTGATTAATATAGCCGTTGCAGTTACTCACTACAGTATTCCAGAGGAAATGGAGGAGGGCTCTTTCGTTGCGAATATCGCAACTGATCTAGAACTGGACACCAAAAGTTTAGTGAGGCGTAAGATACGGTTAGATGTGATAGCCAACAGGAAATATTTAGAGATAAACAAAGAGACAGGTGAGCTGTATATCGTGGAAAAGATTGATAGAGAGTCACTATGTCCCTCAAAAACAACAAACTCGTGTTTTCTAAAATTAGAGGTTTCAATTGAAAATCCAGTGCGAATGTTTAATATAGAATTACTGATAATGGATATTAACGACAATGCTCCTAGTTTCCGACGAGATACAATGTACTTGGATATCTCCGAGTCAGCACTGCCCGGGGAAAGATTTTCTCTCAACAATGCGGTAGATACAGATATCGGGACAAATTCAATAAAAACCTATCTTCTGAGCGAAAGCGAACACTTCTCTATTGAAATACAAACTGGAAGAGATGGGTCAAAGTTTGTTGATTTAATTTTGAACAAAGCCTTAGATAGAGAGGAGAGGGCTATTCATAATTTGATACTTACGGCTGTAGATGGCGGAGTGCCTGCGCGTTCAGGTACAGCCAGTGTCATCGTTCGCGTGCTGGATACGAATGACAACGCCCCAAAATTTGAAAAGGAAAGTTTTGAAATAAATCTTACAGAGAACGCTCCTATAGGTAGCCTAGTTATGCAATTGAACGCTACAGATTTAGACGAAGGTTCCAATTCCGATATTAGTTATTCATTCAGTCTCTATACTTCTGAAAAAACCCAAGAGACGTTCAGTTTAAATGAATATAACGGTGAAATAAGAGTAAAGGAGACGATCAATTATGAAGATTTCAACATTTACAACATGGAGATAATAGCAAAAGATAAAGGAGTGAATCCATTGTTAGGGAAATGCAAAGTAACAATTCTCATCTTAGATATGAATGACAATCATCCAGAAATGTCCATAAAGTCATTTCAAAGTCCAATTAAAGAAGATGTTTCTCTGGGCACGGTCATTGCAATAATCAGTGTAAACGACAAAGATTCAGAAGAAAATGGTCAAATAGACGTTCATATTAATGCTAATCTACCATTTGCCCTCAAAGAGTCAGCAAACAATTATTACGAGCTCGTAGTTTCAGAACCGTTAGATCGTGAAACGTTTGCAGAATATGACATCACATTTACCGTTACTGACAGAGGAAACCCTCCATTATCTGATAATGAAACTGTAACTCTAGAGCTGCTGGACGTTAATGACAACGTGCCACGGTTTCCTAAATCTACTTATACCATTCAGGTGTTGGAAAATAATCCACCTGGGGCTTTGTTGAGTTCTTTAACTGCTATTGACCCTGATCTCCATGAAAATCAGTATCTGGTTTATTTTATAATAGAAAGGGAAATAGTAAACACCTCCATGTCCATGCTTTTCTCCATTAATCCAGAGAATGGTAACCTTTACGCACTAAAGACGTTTGATTATGAGATAGAGAAGGAATTTCTTTTCCATATTGAGGCCAGAGACTCTGGTGTTCCTCCACTCAGCAGTAACGTTACCGTCCACATTATTATCATGGACCAGAACGACAACACACCGGTTATAGTGTCTCCATGGCGCGCGCACGGCTCAGTGGTAGAAGAAAAAATACCGAGATCCACTGATAAAGGAACTCTTATAGCCAAAGTAATTGCTATAGACACAGACTCTGTACACAACTCCAGGATAACTTACCAGTTTCTCCAGAACACTGATGCTACATTATTCAGTTTGGACCAGTACAATGGAGAGATCCGGACCACCAGAATGTTCAGTTACAGAGACTCGCGCCACCAGCGGCTGGTGGTGATCGCCAAGGATAACGGAGAGCCCTCTCTCTCTGCTACAGTCACCATCAAACTGTCCACGGTGGAGACGGCACTTAAAAGCTATGCTGAAATGACTGAAGTACCTTTAGAATATGACATCTTTTCAGATTTAAATCTGTATCTGGTAATCGGACTGGGCTCAGTGTCATTCCTGTTACTGATCACCATATTGGTCACCATCGTGCTGAAGTGTCAGAAACCGAAACCCAGTAAAGCTGTTCCTCCCTGTAGGAACAGTGTGATCAGTGAGAGGAACTCTACCATTGCAGATTCCACTCTGGTCTCCAACGATGCCTACTGGTACAGTTTGTTTCTAGCTGAGACCCGAAAAGGAAAGCTGGTAGTTAGACAACCTGTGCCAAAAGGACAGAGATACATTGTGTCTAGTATACCGAGGAGCACAGGAATGACTGAGACTAGTGAATCAGCTGCATCTACATTACAGGTAGGAACTAATTTATTTTCCATATATATATATATATATATATATATATATATATATATATATATATATATATATATATATATATATATATGGTAGCCTGATTGTAAAAAAAACAAAACAAAACAAAAAAACAAAAGAAAAAACCTTAAAGACAAGCAATGATTATTCAATCCAAGAGTGCTTTATATGCATGATGTCTTCTCCTAATATCAACCCTCTCTTTATCATTGTGGTTATGCGTCTATGATTAGACAGTGTTACAGGCATTATTCCTTAGGCATTAAAATCATATAATGAAAGGAATAATTCTGGATTTATTTAAGCAAACTAAGAGTTTTGAAGTAAAGGTTAGGTGTTTAATTCAAAAAGTTTCAGAGTACAGTATCTGAGAAATTCCGCCATAGTGTTATTTAGTGCATTTTGCGATGTGCTGCGCACAGTGTCGCTGTTCTCCATGAAACGCATTTATTTCACATCTCTCCGTTGCACTCATTCCGGAGATGGTGGATTAGTTCATTGTGTGGTCGCCCCAGAATCCTTCAGTTCAGCATTTTGTAAGATTTTAACGATTTACCCAGCGTCACGACGTTTTAAATTATTAACATTTCCATTTGGAGATTGTATACATCGTTTGGTTGACATTTTCCTATTGCACGCCTATGAGAGGACGATGGATTTTCAAGTAAGAAGTGCGCTAATGAAAAGGTACGTTGTCTCCATCGTTTTGTCTGTTTTCTTAAAAACAGCATCGGCTGTTACCCATTATTCTATTCCTGAAGAAATGGAGACAGGTTCCGTGGTAGCTAATTTAGCAACGGATCTTGGACTGGATGTTAGCACGTTGAGCAAGCGCAAGATACGACTGGATACTTTGTCTAATAAAAAATATTTGGATATAAACAAAGAAACGGGGGAGCTATTAATCCTGGAGAGGATTGACCGAGAACATATTTGCACCACTAAATCAGCAGCAACATGCATTTTGAAGCTTGATGCAACCATAGATGATCCAGTAAGGATGTTTAACATTGAGTTGGAAATTATTGATATCAATGACAATGCTCCACATTTCAGAAGAGACACGATGCATTTAGACATTTCCGAATCAACGCCTGTTGGAGAACGATTTTCATTAAACAATGCAGTCGATCCTGACATCGGTGTAAACTCGATTAAAACGTATTATCTTAGTGACAGTGATCACTTTTCCATCGAAATCCAAACTGGTCGTGATGGATCGAAGTTTACAGATTTAATTTTGAAAAAAGCTTTAGACAGGGAGGAAGTGTCAGTTCATAATCTGATACTCACTGCGGTAGATGGCGGAGTTCCTGCGCGCTCTGGCACAGCCAGCATCATTGTGCGCGTTCTTGACACGAACGATAACGCACCTCATTTTGATAAAGACAGTTACACAATAAACATAATGGAAAACTCTCCGATTGGAAGTCTTGTTGTGAAATTAAATGCAACGGACGCCGATGACGGATCGAATTCCGACCTCACCTACGCATACAGTTTATATACGACAGAGAAAACGCAGCAAACTTTCAGTTTAAATGCAGATACTGGGGAAATTAGAGTGAAAGAAATGATTAATTACGAAGATTTCAGGATTTATGACATGGAAATTGTCGCAACAGACAAAGGAACAAATTCCTTATCTGGGAATTGTAAAGTAAGAATTTTAATCTTGGATATGAATGACAATCATCCAGAAATATCCATCAGATCATTCACGAGCCCAATCAAAGAAGATGTAGTCGTAGGTACAGTTATTGCAGTGATTAGTGTCAGTGATAAAGATTCCGGAGAAAATGGTCAAATTGACGTTGATATTTCTGAAAAACTACCCTTTGATCTAAAAGAATCATCTGATAATTATTACGAGCTCGTTGTTTCAGAGCCACTGGACCGCGAAAAGTTTGCAGAATATGAGATTACATTTACCGTTACTGACAGAGGAAACCCTCCGTTATCTGATAATGAAACTGTAACTCTAGAGCTGCTGGACGTTAATGACAACGCCCCACAGTTTCCTAGATTATTTTATACGTTGCAGGTTATAGAAAATAATCCACCTGGAGCATTACTGAGCTCCCTCACCGCACACGACCCAGACCTCCATGAAAATCAGTATCTAGTGTATTTCATAATAGAAAAGGAAATAGTGAACACATCCATGTCCATGCTCTTCTCCATTAATCCAGAGAATGGTAATCTTTACGCACTAAAGACGTTTGATTATGAGATAGAGAAGGAGTTTCTTTTCCATATTGAGGCCAGAGATTCTGGTGTTCCTCCACTCAGCAGTAACGTTACCGTCCACATTATTATCATGGACCAGAACGACAACACACCGGTTATAGTGTCTCCATGGCGCGCGCACGGCTCAGTTGTGGAAGAAAAAATACCGAGATCCACCGATAAAGGAACTCTTATAGCCAAAGTAATTGCTATAGACACAGACTCTGTACACAACTCTCGCATTACTTACCAGTTTCTCCAGAACACTGATGCTACATTATTCAGTTTGGACCAGTACAACGGAGAGATCCGGACCACCAGAATGTTCAGTTACAGAGACTCGCGCCACCAGCGGCTGGTGGTGATCGCCAAGGATAACGGAGAGCCCTCTCTCTCTGCTACAGTCACCATCAAACTGTCCACGGTGGAGACGGCACTTAAAAGCTATGCTGAAATGACTGAAGTGCCTTTAGAATATGACATCTTTTCAGATTTAAATCTGTATCTGGTAATCGGACTGGGCTCAGTGTCATTCCTGTTACTGATCACCATATTGGTCACCATCGTGCTGAAGTGTCAGAAACCGAAACCCAGTAAAGCAGCTCCTCCCTGTAGGAACAGTGTGATCAGTGAGAGGAACTCTACCATTGCAGATTCCACTCTGGTCTCCAACGATGCCTACTGGTACAGTTTGTTTCTAGCAGAAACCAGGAAAGGAAAGCTGGTAGTTAGACAACCTGTGCCAAAGGGACAGAGATACATTGTGTCCAGTATACCAAGGAGCACAGGAATGACTGAGACTAGTGACTCAGCTGCATCTACTTTACAGGTAAGAGAAAGTCGACACTTATTCAAGAAATAATCACCACTGCTTTACTTGACAGTTCACTCAAAGTATCATGAAGGATACCCAACGGTTTTAAAATATTAGCATTGGTATGAATTGGATTTACTATAGAAAAAAACGGTGTTTAGTTAAAACAAGACCAACTTTCTTTTCCTCTACGAATAATCACAGGCTCACAGATCTGGACGCCTACAATGACACTATTTTTTACTTGCAAGATGATTTCAGCCTTGTTCAAAGGCCAAACAATGACTCTCTAGTAGTGTTTAAACTCGCTGTCATCCGATCACTATCTTAGAGTTTTACTTGCTATGTTACCACTATTATTTGTTTTAAAAAAAAAATTGTTTGAAATATTATTGTTTTGTAAGGATTACTTATAATCCCAAACACGAAGCGTCGCTGTTCACTAAAAAACGCGTGTGTATGTAACCATCATTACAGTGTTTCGTTTTTGGATCACGAACATATCCGTTCGAGGAAGTGATACCTCATCGCCTACCGATCTGGATCTTTACCTAATTTCTCATGAGACTAAAACCTACTGAAATATTTAACTGCGAAGCATTTTCTTTTTGTAACGGTATCAGTGCTTATGATAAACGCCGAAATCTTAATGTGAAATAATGGAGGGTGGAATGAAACCACAGCTATGGAGCTATGCGTCAGCCTTCCTTCTTTTTACATCCTTCTTATGCGGAGTGTCTGCTGTTACTCACTATTCTATCCCTGAAGAAATGAAGGAAGGATCCATTGTGGCAAATTTAGCTGCCGATTTGGGACTGGACGTGAAAACCCTGAGCAGTCGAAAATTAAGGTTAGACGTAATTTCAAACAAAAAGTACCTTGAAATAAACAAAGAGACTGGTGAGCTTTATATTTTGGAGAAGATGGATAGAGAGTACCTTTGCTCTAAAACAACAACATGCTTCATTAAAATAGAGGTTATACTTGAGAATCCGGTAAGAATATTTAATATAGAAATTGAAATTGTGGATATAAATGACAACGCACCCCGGTTTCGGAGGGATACAATTAATTTGGATATATCAGAATCCACGTCTGAGGGTGAGCGATTTTCTCTTAGCAATGCGGTTGACCCTGATATCGGAACGAATTCTATTAAAACGTATCATTTGAGTGAGAGCGAATATTTTGATATCGAAATGCAGACTAGTAGAGACGGTGCAAAGTTTGCTGATTTAATTCTCAGACAGGTTTTGGACAGAGAGGCACAGGCCGTGCACAGTCTGATCCTTACTGCTGTAGATGGCGGAGTCCCAGCGCGATCCGGCACAGCGAGCATTATAGTACGGGTGCTGGACACAAATGACAACGCCCCAAAATTCGACAAAGAAAGTTATACAATAAATTTAATGGAAAACTCCCCAATTGGAAACCTTGTAGTAAAGTTAAACGCAACGGATCTTGATGAGGGATCCAATTCAGATATTGCTTATTCGTTTAGTCTTTACACATCTGAGAAGACACAGGAAACGTTTAGTTTAAACCCTAATAATGGTGAGATTCGAGTTAAAGGAGTTATTAATTACGAGGATTTCAGGGTCTATGACATGGAAGTCATAGCAACAGATAAGGGAGTGAGCAGTTTGTCTGGACAATGCAAAGTAACTATTTTAGTGACAGATATGAATGATAATCACCCGGAAATATCTATAAAATCATTCACGAATCCAATCAAAGAGGATATATCTGTAGATACAGTGATTGCTGTAGTTAGTGTAAGTGATAAAGATTCAGGAGAAAATGGCCATATTGACGTTCGTATTTGTGAAAAGTTACCTTTTGCATTGAAAGTATCATCAGATAATTATTACGAGCTTGTTGTTTCAGAACCACTGGACCGTGAAAAGGTTTCAGAATATGACATCACATTTACCGTTACTGACAGAGGAAACCCTCCGTTATCTGATAATGAAACTGTAACTCTCGAACTGCTGGACGTTAACGACAACGTCCCACGGTTTTCTCAATCAATTTATACAATACGGGTTTTGGAAAATAATCCACCTGGAGCTTTTTTGAGTTCTTTAACTGCTATTGACCCAGACCTCCATGAAAATCAGTATCTGGTTTATTTTATAATAGAAAGGGAAATAGCAAATACCTCCATGTCCATGCTTTTCTCAATTAATCCAGAGAACGGTAACCTTTACGCACTAAAGACATTTGATTATGAGATAGAGAAGGACTTCCTTTTTCACATCGAGGCCAGAGACTCTGGTGTTCCTCCACTCAGCAGTAACGTTACCGTCCACATTATTATCATGGACCAGAACGACAACACACCGGTTATAGTGTCTCCATGGCGCGCGCACGGCTCAGTGGTAGAAGAAAAAATACCCAGATCCACCGATAAAGGAACTCTTATAGCCAAAGTAATAGCTATAGACACAGACTCTGTACACAACTCCCGGATTACTTACCAGTTTCTCCAGAACACTGATGCTACATTATTCAGTTTGGACCAGTACAACGGAGAGATCCGGACCACCAGAATGTTCAGTTACAGAGACTCGCGCCACCAGCGGCTGGTGGTGATCGCCAAGGATAACGGAGAGCCCTCTCTCTCTGCTACAGTCACCATCAAACTGTCCACGGTGGAGACGGCACTTAAAAGCTATGCTGAAATGACTGAAGTGCCTTTAGAATATGACATCTTTTCAGATTTAAATCTGTATCTGGTAATCGGACTGGGCTCAGTGTCATTCCTGTTATTGATCACCATATTGGTCACCATCGTGCTAAAGTGTCAGAAACCGAAACCCAGTAAAGCTGTTCCTCCCTGTAGGAACAGTGTGATCAGTGAGAGGAACTCTACCATTGCAGATTCCACTCTGGTCTCCAACGATGCCTACTGGTACAGTTTGTTTCTAGCAGAAACCAGGAAAGGAAAGCTTGTAGTTAGACAACCTGTGCCAAAAGGACAGAGATACATTGTGTCCAGTATACCGAGGAGCACAGGAATGACTGAGACTAGTGACTCAGCTGCATCTACTCTACAGGTAATTAGAATTTTTATTCGTGTTATAAAATTCATATCGGCTAGTACTAAAAGTCACATGTTCTTTCTGCGAACAACATGTAAAAAAAATGTACTCTTCAATCCAAATGATTTTCCTTCATCCGTGAAACTGGCATTTAATTATCATCATAGAGGACTTCATTCCTATTGTCTAATGTTTACTTTTCATTGAAAATGCGTAAGACAAATGTAGAAACAGATAGGCTACAGTTTGTTAACATGTACAAAGTGCACCTGCGCTTGTGCTAGGTGTGCCTGATTTAAGGGCAAGTGAATGAAGGTACAAGGCAGGCCTACTGTAAGTGTTACCAATAATATGGAAACTAAGACATTACTGCAACTGCTCCGACGAGTGATGTTCCCAAGAAATGGGAAGGTATATGACAACACGAGCTCAAGTGTAAAAAGAAAATCGGTGTTTCTAATTTGGCAACTCATGTAAACCTCTATCGTGACACCTAATTCTAACATCCTTATTTTTGAGCTTAGTATATATAGTAAAAAAACTAAACAAAATACAAACTAGGGTCACAACTACAGAAAATCTCTGCATTGTGCACCTCATGCATCTCATATAGAACTTCAGTGTGACACCTACATGCACCTAAAAAGCACTTCTTTCGCTCTGGATAAAGGCGCCTCCCAAAAGTTGTATTGTAACTTGACATACATCTAGTCATTTTTAAAATTCTCAGAATAGTGTTAATCGAGTACCTGCGAAGGATTATGTATTGAAAAAGTATGTGCACTTAGCGTCGCTGTTCACCAGCAAAACGGACCGTTAGTTTGTCTGGTGTGGCCATTATTTTGTCTGCAGCCGGTTGCGTCGAATTGGCACAGCTCTTGTAGAATACGCACGAGAATTTACTCTTCATGCAGCTGACGAATATTACTTTGTTGCCTACTTTATTCATCTGTTTTATTTCCCTCACTTTGAATAACTGATTGCTTGTTTTGGTCGTAATTGCGTCGATCACTATCTCAAATCCATACAATGGAGAACGGCACGATGAAACAGCTGTTATGGAGGTACGTCGAAACATCCCTTCTCATTTTTGCGGTTATATTCTCCGCGTCTGGTGTTACCCACTACTCGATACCCGAAGAAATGAAAGCGGGATCTGTTGTTTCAAATCTCGCAACCGATTTAGGACTTGATGTGAAAACCTTAAGTGCACGAAAGATGCGACTAGATGTTCTTGCCGACAAGAAATACTTGGATGTTAACAAAGAAACAGGGGAGCTTTACATTGTGGAGAAAATGGACAGGGAACAACTGTGCAACGTTAAAACAGCTACAACGTGCTTTTTAAAACTGGATGCCATAATTGAAAACCCAGTAAGAATGTTTAACATTGAACTTGAGATAATGGACATAAATGATAATTCGCCACATTTTCGTCGGGATACCATTCATCTTGATATATCCGAGTCAACACCATTAGGAGAGAAGTTTTCTCTCACCAATGCTGTTGACCCCGATGTCGGCTCAAACTCCGTAAAAACGTATTACCTTAGCGAAAGCAATCATTTTAATATTGAGATTCATACTGGACGTGATGGTTCAAAATTTACAGACTTAATTTTGAAAAGCGCTCTGGACCGTGAGGAACAACCTATTCATAATCTCATACTCACAGCTGTGGATGGCGGAACCCCTGCGCGCTCTGGTACAGCTAAAATTATTGTTCGTGTGCTAGATACTAACGACAACGCCCCTCAGTTTGATAAAGACAGTTATACTATAAATCTCATGGAAAACTCACCGATAGGCAGCCTTGTAATCAAATTAAATGCAACAGATAAGGATGAGGGCACAAATTCGGATATTGAATACTCATTTAGTCTCTATACTTCTGAGAAAACGCAAGCGACATTTGGATTAAACCCAAATAATGGTGAAATAAGAGTTAAAGAAATGATCAATTATGAGGATTTCAGAATTTACGATGCGGAAATAATAGCTAAAGACAAAGGTGCCAATTCGTTATCTGGACAATGCAAGGTAACGATACTAATCAATGATATGAATGACAATCATCCGGAAATTTCTATTAAATCCTTTTCAAGTCCTATTAAAGAGGACGTAGTTGTAGATACAGTTATTGCAGTGATTAGTGTGAGTGATAAAGATTCGGGAGAAAACGGCGAAATCGATATCCATATTTCTGGTAAGCTACCTTTTAAACTCAAAGAGACATCCGACAACTACTACGAGCTTGTAGTTTCAGAACCGTTGGACCGCGAAAAGGTCCCAGAATATGACATCACATTTACCGTTACTGACAGAGGAAACCCTCCGTTATCCGATAATGAAACTGTAACTCTAGAGCTGCTGGACGTTAACGACAACGTCCCACGGTTTCCACAATCATTTTATACCATACAAGTGATGGAAAATAATCCACCTGGGGCATTACTGGGCTCTCTCACTGCACACGACCCAGACCTCCATGAAAATCAATATCTTGTTTATTTTATAATAGAAAAAGAAATAGCTAACACCTCCATGTCAATGTTGTTCTCCATTAATCCAGAGAATGGTAACCTTTACGCACTAAAGACATTTGATTATGAGATAGAGAAGGAGTTTCTTTTTCATACTGAGGCCAGAGACTCTGGTGCTCCTCCACTCAGCAGTAACGTTACCGTCCACATTATTATCATGGACCAGAACGACAACACACCGATTATAGTGTCTCCATGGCGCGCGCATGGCTCAGTGGTGGAGGAGAAAATACCCAGATCCACTGATAAAGGAACTCTGATAGCCAAAGTAATTGCTATAGACACAGACTCTGTACACAACTCCCGGATTACTTACCAGTTTCTCCAGAACACTGATGCTACATTATTCAGTTTGGACCAGTACAACGGAGAGATCCGGACCACCAGAATGTTTAGTTACAGAGACTCGCGCCACCAGCGGCTGGTGGTGATCGCCAAGGATAACGGAGAGCCCTCTCTCTCTGCTACAGTCACCATCAAACTGTCCACGGTGGAGACGGCACTTAAAAGCTATGCTGAAATGACTGAAGTGCCTTTAGAATATGACATCTTTTCAGATTTAAACCTGTATCTGGTAATCGGACTGGGCTCAGTGTCATTCCTGTTACTTATCACCATATTGGTCACCATCGTGCTGAAGTGTCAGAAACCAAAGCCCAGTAAAGCTGTTCCTCCCTGTAGGAACAGTGTGATCAGTGAGAGGAACTCTACCATTGCAGATTCCACTCTCGTCTCCAACGATGCCTACTGGTACAGTTTGTTTCTAGCAGAGACCAGAAAAGGAAAGCTGGTAGTTAGACAACCTGTGCCAAAAGGACAGAGATACATTGTGTCTAGTATACCGAGGAGCACAGGAATGACTGAGACTAGTGACTCAGCTGCATCTACTCTACAGGTAGGATGCAAAAGTTCTAATTTTTAAAGATCTAATTTCCTTGCATTTGGTTAATATTTCAGACTAAACAAGCTTTTACAAGAGATGTGAAGGCACGTCTGCCTTTGCACTGGGCCCAGAGTGTTGTTGAACACTAATGAGTTGCTCATATAAATTTGAATTTCAGCACTTTTTCTCCTGGTCTTGATTGACAGCTTAGATTAAACTTCATTAAAAAATATTTTCTGTACTCCAGTTGTTCGTCATTAAAACATTTCTGCTTGATAGTTTCATTAAAAATGCTTTCTTAAGTTCTTTTAATGGATGTGACATCAAAATTTAAATATTAGTAAAAATATTTGGCCAGTTTTACACATAATCCTAACAATTTATACACAGAAATGTGTTCCTTGGTCTCATGTGCAGAATTGCTGTTCACCATGAAAATGTTCTTCACCATAAAAGACTGTAGTTTCACCATCAGACACTTGGTGCTCTCTCTCAAGCATTTGTTTCCCTATTTTAGGAAATTTGGAATAAAATAAGATATAAAAGTATATAAACTTATGAATAAAATATAGATAATTAATATTGAAGAGTCAAGTGAAATCTTAAAACCTAAAGACAGCTGGTTTTTGACACTAGACAGTGTGGTGATTGCGTAAGAGCACACCAGCCCGAGAATGAGGAGGTTCCAACAGTTGACATTAGACAATGTGGTGGTTGTGTAAGAGCACGTGAGCACGAAAATAAGGAAGTTCTGACAGATGTACTATTGAAGAGGGAAGTGCCAAGGCGCAGATGAAAATTTCACCTATTTTCAATCAATAATGAAAATGCAAAGGCTTACAACTATTAATTACAAAATGGGATGGAAAAGGAAAAAAGGAAAAACATTTTAATTTTCTTTTACAAGCAGGGCTAACATTGGCTAACTAATCAAGCTAAGATGTCAATAAAATGTAGGCCTATGCCTGGTTTCTTGAGGCAGACAGTGGATGGTTCTTGCAGCAGCACACTTGAAAGAAAAAATATATTTCTCAAAATTATTTATGTTATAGGTTAGGTTATTCCCCAAACAACACCTGAATAGTTTTTCCAACATAACGGCAGGTTCACTGTTCACACACACATTCTCGGTGAGCGTAATGAATTTAAGGTAAAAGTAACTGACAATAACTCTAACTAGCTATTTAAATTAGCAAATGTTACTAGTATTGTCCAAAGTAAGCTAGCAAGTAGCAACACTGATCCAATGATAACTACTATGCAATTAGATGAAGTATCATATCACATTACCTCTATTCTTATGCCCTTTTTGCTCCTCTTTTCTTCTTTTTCTTCTTGGTCTCACTATCAGACACTGAAATGTATGGAAAGTAGAGCAGCGGGTATGGAAAGTCAAAAGAGTCTTATGAATTCAAATTGAAATGAACACATGGTAAATGCAATCTAATTGAGTAGTTTATTAGTTTAGCTCTAAGATGTGCATCATAAACACCAACCACTGGTGACTGGTGACAACCAGTAGGGTGACTCTAATAATAACATATTTCATGTCACAGATGCAATCAACATAATATTGTAGAGGACCTCCCATAGTGTGACAATACTCATTTTACTGTAAAATTGTTTACAAAACCCACCTTAAAATTTCCTATATTATAGACACCAATCACAGCACTAATTCAGAAATATTCCATAGTTCATAGGTGCAATCAGAACAATATTTTACTATTTGGCCCAGTGGTCCAAAATAAATAAATAAAATGTCATGTAAAATGTAAAAATGTGTATGCACATTATTAAAATTTCTATATTACACAATTGTCAACATTAATATTCGACCCCAGACATTATCAGACAGCAGCTTTATTACATTGAAAAAAAGTAATATAATAAGTGTAAAAGATAATATTTAACAAATTGTACCTATAATATGCATTAATGCATTTATATAATTATGGGTAATCTATGTTAAAGTTAGAGTTAAATTAATAAACCAATCAAATACAATGCATATCTTAATTTAAATTGAAACACTGCATTTTAATATATAGGACCCTTTGGGCTTTCCAAAGAAACTTCTTGTCTGATGGCGAGACCTCAGTAAAATATCAGTCCCCATGCCAGTTCATTATATGAAAAAAATAATGCAGTCTAAGCTTCCTGGACTTTATGTTCTTTCATCTGTGAGCATCCACTTTTATTCTCTTAATCTTTTCCACAGAACTTTTTCCTCAAAACATTTTATGGTATGTCTCAACCAGCTCCCTAGTTCAGTAGTCAGGGCACTGATCAGGGAGTCGGCCATTTTAAGGGTTGTCGTAATTGCAAAATCCTTACAGTGCACTGGAACTTTCCCTCCCTAAAAATCCCACAGTGCACCACAAAACCCGGGGAACATAAATTCTCACTATGTTCCCTTACTGGAAATGACATGAAGGTTTTCTGAAGCCTCTCAGCTCGAAAAAATGGGAGACAAACTCTCAGCCAATGTCCAGCTACAAACGTAAATAGCTTGTTATCATTGTTGTAGCTCTAAAATGATTACTTATGTTAGCAATTTTAACTTTATTTGATGTTCTATATACAGTTTGTTTGAGTCTAACAACTTTTATGTGTTCCATAGATGACATATTATGACAGAAATGTGTGTGATTAAGTTAACAAATTATATGAGATATAAAACTTAAATATTTTTAAAGTTTTTAATTTTTGGTGACATTTTACAACGCAAGTACGTAGTTATGTCGCTGGAAATTCAGTTATCAGTGTCCCAATGTGTAGTGAGCCAAGGTCTGCATTTTCTGATTACATAACATCTGTAGTTTATAACAGTGGATGCCAATAAGAACGTTAGTCCTTGATACGGTATGTTTTGTTTTTCTGTCTGCTGTCCATTCTCTTTAAGTCAGTGCTTACTGTCTCACATTACTCGATTCCTGAAGAAGTGGAACAGGGGTCAGTAGTTGCAAATTTAGCAGCAGATTTGGGCCTAGATTTGAAAACGCTCAGGAGACATAAAATGCTTTTGAATTTTGCAACTAACAGGAAATATTTAGATGTTAACAAAGATACTTGTGAGATATACATTGTAGAGAAGATTGACAGAGAGTACCTTTGTACATCAAAGTGGGTTAGGATGTGTGTTCTTCAACCAGATGCCACAATAGAAAACCCTGTTTGACTGTTCAGCATTGAACTTGAGATAATGTATATTAACGACAGTGCCCCACATTTTAGAAGGGATGCTGTGCACATGGACATATGAGAGGCAACTAGCATAGTGGAGAGGTTTTCATTGACTAATACTGTGGATCCTGACACTTGAACAAATTCAGTTAAAACTTACTATCTGAGTGAAAGTGATTAGTTTGTTGATTTGATTCTCAAATAGCTTTAGACAAATAAGAGCAGACTGTTCATTAATCTGATACACACTGCTGTAGATGTTGGAGTCCCTGCATGCCCAGGAACAGTAATATTATCGTTTATGTGCTGGATACAAATGACAACTCCTCTCAATTTGCCAAAAAAAATGGTAATCGGATTGAGCTCGGTGTCATTCCTGTTACTGATAACCATATTAGTGAACAGAAGCCCAGTAATGCGGTTATTCCTTGTAGGTACAGTGTGATAAGTGAGAGGGACTCTCCCATTGCAGATTCCACCTTGGTCAACTTCACACCTATGTGCGCAAGGGTTCCCTAGCAAACATCCCTACACCCAAACCAATATAACAACCCATAATTCTAAACAGAGCTTTCAGGTTTTCACTTGCACTTGCAGGACTTTCATCCTCATTTGCTTATTTACAGCCTTGCTTTTGGTTAACATCAATGTAGTGAAAATCAGTTACATTTGTTCATTGCTAGCTACTTGTACACACAGTTGTTATGAAGTGGCACTCAGCTCTACAGAGAAGGTACATTTCTATCTTTTTTTATGTCTGACTTTGTTAGCACCGAGTCTGCTGTTACTCACTGTTCCATTCTTGAAGAAATAGAGGAAGGATCAGTATTAGGCAGCCTCTCTATGGATTTGAGCTTGGATGTGAACAGCCTGAAAAATGTATTACACAACTGGACAGTATCTCAAACAGGAAGTACCTCGACATGAATAAAGAAACTGGGAAGTTATTCAGAGCAGAGAAAAATTAAAGTTAGTTCTTATATAATAAAATCTTCATCATGTTTCCTTAAAATAAATACAACTATTGAAAACCTGAAATTAATATTTACCATATAATTAGAAACTATTGACATCAGTGATCATGCACCACACTTTAGAGGGGACACAATACATATCCAAATCCACATCTGTTGGGGAAAGATTTAATTTGAATAATGCAGTGGATGATGACTTTGGCTCAAAATTATTAAAGAGGTTACTTACTAAATGAAAGTGAAAACTTTGCCTTTGAAATACAAACAGGTCAAGATGGATTGAAGTTTACAGATCCTTGACAAAAAAAAAAATCCTTGACAAAAAAATCCTTGGCAAAAAAACAACTCCATAACGGTTGCCCTCAGTTTTCTTTTCAATGTATCAAAGGAGGCCTGACATTCAAACCTCTACATGTGAGGTAACAGCTGACTGACTTTAGAAGGAGGCCAAGCATTTATTTTGATCATGACTATAACTGCTGACACTGCAGGGATATGTACATCACCTTTCTAGTTCATCTAGCCACAATTTTTTTCCTGAGGTTGTCCATTTGCATATGCTGAAAAGCATTCCTCTAATCTGACTCTAGTAGCCCTCCCATAATTGTTTTCTTGACTTATAGCAAACATTTTGTGCAGATTACTGTGCTCACTACAATCTGCATAGGCATACACCCCTCTTCCTGATATTTGGTGACATCATAGCTCCCCACATTCCCCAAAATTTATGCAGTGCAAAGAATTACAAAAGAAAATGGATAAAATAATGAACCATTTCCTGGCATTTTAAGTACCACATGGCCACACCAGTTCTATTAAAGAGGGTGTAGAGGTAGGTACCATTATTGTAGTGCTTAGCTTAAATGATAAAGATTCAGGAGAAAATGGAGAAACAGATATTCATATTTCTGTTAAAGTACATTTTTTTACTTAAAGAGGCATCTGATAACCTGTTCGAACTTGTCTGACAGAATTTGTTGGATTGTGAAAAGGTTGCAGAATATCACATTTACAGTTTTGAAGGAAACCCTCTGATAATGAAACTATAACTCTAGAGCTGCTGGATGTTAATGATGAAGTCCCACAGTTTCCATAATCATTTTTTACCATAAAGGTTATGGAAAACAATTCACCGGGGCTTTGTTGAGTTCTTTAACTGCTATTGACCCAGATCTCTAGGAAAATCAGTATTTAATTTCTTTCATAATAGAAAATAGAATATCTCCATATCTAAGCTGTTCTCCATTAATCCAGAGAATAGTGACCATTGCACACTAAACGCATTTGATTATGAGATAGAGAAGGAATTTCTTTTCCATAGTCATACCAGATACTCTGCTTTTCCTCCACTCAACAGCAACGTGACTGTTCACATTATTACCATGGACCAGAATGACAGCACATCAGTTATATTGTCTCCATGGGGGCAAACATGGCTTAGCAGTGGAGGAGAAAATACAGAGATCCACCGATAAAGGCACTCTGATAGCTGAAGTTATTGCTGAAAACACAAACTTTGTGCACAACTCCCAGATTATGTAGCATTTTATCCAGAAACCTGATGGCACATTATTCAGTTTGGACCAGTACAACGGAGAGATCAGGCCCAAGAGAATGTTCAAGTTACAGAAACTCACACCACCAGCAGCTGGTGGTGATCACAAAGGATAACTCTGGTCTCCAATGATGCTTACTGGTATAGTTTATTTCTAGCAGAAACCAGAAAAGGAAACCTGGTAGTTAGACAACCTGTGCCAAAGGGAACAAGATGTACTGTGTCTAGTATACCGAGCACAGGACTGACTAAAACTAGTGGCTCAGCTGTACCCATTTCACAGGTATGAGACACAGATTCTTTTATATTGTTTGGAAACCTCCTCAACATTCAGTCACTTTTCCTATTCTTAACAGGAAACTACCAGGTCGGCTGTTCGGTTTTCAGTTGTTTATTCTGTGGTACAGCTTGCACCCTTAATTTAAGCTCCTTGCTTTGATGTCTTCAGTTGTAAACTCCTCAGTCTTACCTCAAAAACACATCATTTGTGTCTATGTAAATTTCACCCTTGCTTGCAATATATCACTTGCTGTGTTCTGCTATATATTTCTGGATATTTGTAGTTTATTTTCAAAATGTTCCTGTTTAGTTTGTACTGTGTATGTGTGTAATAGTATTGAATATTTACATTTACATTTATTCATTTAGCATATAGCGACTTACAAATGAGGAAATACAAACAAAGAAATATATCAAGCAGAGAATAATGCATGTAGTGCTACAATACAGTATGTTTTTTTTTTTTTTTTAATTGGAGCTAGAGGAGCAAAGTGCACAGAGTAGAGGTATAAGAGGCAGTGTGAGTGCAGATTTTTTTTTTTTTTGAGTGGGGAAAAGTAGGGGGTTTATGTTTTGTTTTTCAGACATTCTAGACGTTCTCTGTTTACAAAACTTGTGCGCTTATGTCAGCAGAGAGTTGGCTTGTTATTGCGCTTGTGTAAGCAGAGAGTTGGCTTGTTATTGTGCTTGCGTAAGCAGAGAGTTGGCTTGTTATTTCCAGCAGGTTTGCAAGATGCATAGCAATGCTTAATGTTTGGGAGGGTTTTCAGAGTAAAGTTCACTTTCCAAATAACACTGAATGTTGTGCAAAGTGTGTCTGGGTAATTTTTTATCTTAAAAGTTAATGTTTTGCTTTTCTGTCTCAGAACTCTCATTCATTGCATGGGTTAGCAATTCAAATTTCAGGTATAGAAAAAATCCGAAATGAAAGATTATGTGGATCCAAATATTTAAGATTAAGATACACTGCTTTAGTGTTATTCTGATATGACATATGGTCAATATTTTTAATGTCACCTTGTCACACATCTCCTGTGACTGCTGGTTTAGATACTGCTGGTAGCTAAATAAATATCTGATAGTAGATTTATGAATATAATGCATTTATCTGAGATGTGTGCATTTTAAAAGACATAAAACACTTTTAATCTTGCTTGCCCATAACTTCACTGCTCTGTCAAAAGTAGGCCTCTGTTGCATTTGCAGTGATGGTTTGTAGATAGCTTTTGTCACACTGACTGCATCAGCAGAGGAAAACAGAAACTTAACCAGTTTCTCTGTTTCTCTGGTTCTGGTCCAGTTCAATCTTCAGTCTTTAGAATTGCTTGCACTTTCTTTGTGGTAAAAACTAGTGGTAATTAGATTTTAATATAGTTTGTATTTGGACCTGTTTCTTATGACTATACAAATATGTTTTTTTCACAATATATTTGGTGCTTGGATGAGTTATGGTCATCAGGTCTTTGAAAGTATTTTTTTTCGACAGAAAGGTAAGTACACGGAATCTCTCTCTCTCTCTCTCTCTCTCTCTCTCTCTCACACAAACACACACACACACACACACACACACACACACTCACACACACACACACACACACACACACACACTCTCTCTCTCTCTCTCTCTGTATGTGTGTGTTTGCACGTGTGCACGCATCTGTATGCATGTATGTGTGTTTGTGTGTGTGTGTGTGTGAGAGAGAGAGAGAGAGAGAGAGAGAGAGAGAGAGAGAGAGAGAGAGAGAGAGAGAGAGAGAATTACTCAACTATTACTTTCCTTCTTCCCTCATTCGGATATTTTTAAATCTTCATCTTGTCATTGTTAATCAAACATCTTGTATTGGTGTTTTGATTAAACTCATTTGTTGATGTCTTTTTCATGATTTGAACACTGAAATATTTTCCATAATAGTTTAATATTTTTAAATGATTCCAAGCAATTGGATCTGCTTCAGGAAATATTTGACAGAATATTTCAAAATAATGAACCCACTAATGTAGTATTTATCATAATGACATTTAATCAAATGGCCATTTCTAAGCTCTGCAATATTTTTCCTTGTCTTTTTGTCACATCTGAACATATTGATTAAAATTGTCTCTTGTTTTTGTTTCTATTCTAAAGTACTCAAAATGAGAGATGTCCCTTCTCATGCTGGAGGTATGCAGCCCTGCCATCTTCTTTCTGCAGCGCCTCAACCATGCGCCCTTTGACTTTTTACCTTTTCTGAAATGAGTACAATTGTTTGTTTTTATTTTTACTTTTGTGTTTTTGTGATGTTTAAACTGTCCTGTTGTAGGAGGGGTTGTGGAAGTTTCCTTCATCGGATATCATATTGGCCAAAGGCAAATTTTTTTAACCAAACATGTTTTTGTTAAATCCAGTGACATCTGCTGCTTCAGAGTTTGATATTTACAATGCTACAGAAAGAATGTGCTCATAGTGAATTCATAGTGACATTAATCACTTTGACATTCCTAATCTGACATGAAAGTAATAGGAATAATAATGATTATTGAATTTGTGGTTTGGCAGCAACTCACATTCAAATGGTAGTCTAGATTAATGTGGAGATTAAGTTATGTCTTTCTCCTCACCATTCTTTTTGATTAACAACCTACACATACTTGCCGAAGAACCTCCAGACTGCACTGTTTTTGTTATGCATCTCAGCTAACCAACAGAATACCTGAAAATGAAAGATGAAATGATACTTAACATCTTATTTCACACAATTTATACCAATAATTGCCTTTACGCATGCAAACCTTCACCTTCTGTTATATACAGAGTCAGTGAAAGAGAAGAGACAGCTCTCTAGGCACACCCTAATGGGATTTTGATGTGAACATTATATGTTCATAATATGCCGAACACCGTTAGGCCTACTGTAGTGACATTTTTTTTTCATTTATGGGTTTCTTTTGTTATGTTCTGTGTTCAATGTTCAATGCATGAAACATATTCAGTTTACATACTGTGATATAATTTCTGAATGAGTTGAAATAACCTCTAATAATGACCCAGATTTTTAGTCTTCTGTCATAATCATCCTCACAACCACCTTTAGTCACCTTTAGCATGGTATTTTCAGATACATGCCCATTACCTTACAAGAAAAAAATGGGCTCAGACCCTGTTGTTTTGTATTTTGTTTGACTGACAGGCCTTGGCTACATGAGATGTGTTCAGATTTTGATCTTTTACAGGGTTGTTTTTGGTATAAAATCTGCCCCTGACCTGTCTTAATGTTTTCTTATTGGTAGGCCTCCACCACCACCAGTAGCAGTTCCTCGTGAGGCTTCATTCCACCTGCTGTTGCTCAAGTGATGCTGAGAAGAACCTGCTCTAGAAAATGGAGCTTCTAATTTCTGCCCACCTATTTCCTTATTTAGAACATGTGTCTCTACTTGGATTCTTTCTGATGTACTTCTTCTTTGCTTTTCTTCTGCATTAATTCTTGAAATCTAACACAACTTAGTGGGAATTACTTTAATTATGGTTGTGACTGATGGATGTGCTTTCCTAATAGAGAGTATTCCCACTCCAAATTCCACCCTTTTCATAGCAGTCAATGCATTTGGCTCCATGCATGGATCTGCATGGCTAGAATGTTTGTTCACTTTGTATTAACTTATTGGACTTTTCACTGATTGACACATCAAAACTTTCAAGTGAGCTTGGTGGAAGCTTAAAATGCACATAAAATGAAGAATAACACGAAGAAGCACAAAGAAATGTGGATAAAGTGAGAGGACCCTGAAATTGTGCATGTGGTGATGACCATGAACTTGACATTTTGGTGTTACAACACAATTGTCAATTAAAACCATAACAGTGTAAATAGGAAATTAACTCATTGTGCTGTTTACTCTGTGTTATACAATAGATGTTGTTGTTGGTTTTACCGATTTTTGTAAAAGGCAAAAAAGAGCGAAAGAGACAAACAAATCACAACAAATTACAAAATGTTCAATTAATATGATTTGTATTGCATCACAAAAAATATATATTTATTAATCAGAAATTAGTTATTAGTGAGTTGCTTTCTAGCTGAATTGTAATCCATTTATTAGATTCTTTACCCTTTGCTCAACCTTAAAGCTTAAGTGGATTCATTTAGAATGTTGGTTTTCATTCAACATGAATAAAACTTACAATATACACCTGTAACTATATCAATTTCATATTACATTCATTTTTGTCATACAAATTTAGAACATGTTTACTGTAAATAAGCACATATTAGACAGAATACAGTAGAAAGGCATATAGCTTACATTGTTGTGGCCAGTTTGAATATGACCTTTTAAAATATCTTCATACTATTCTATAGACTTTTACTGCAATATTATGCTACAAAGTTAATAAAAGACAACTACAGCAAGGTGTTGATGTTTTCATGTTTGATTTTATGGTGTTTGGTTTATACAAATAATTTTGTTTGCTATTTTGTTATTTTGTTTGTTTATGATTTTGCTAAAAAAATGTACAGCTATCTTATGCTATTGAAATGTTTCAAGTTGTTTTAATTGTTTGAATCAGATTCAGCATTATTTTGTGATTCATGGAGTTAAAGTGTTTTTTTTTGTAAAGTGTTACACTTGTGGTGCATTATTTAGATGGCTACATGTTAACCTATAGTATGCACTGCATCATTTTCCTACTCTGCAGTTTTTCCAAATTCTCAGAAATGGCTTATTATTTGTGAGTAGCAATCAGAAAATTCTTACTGAAATATATACAGGGTTCTGATGACTTCCCCAGGCAGGACAGACACA